>NC_083581.1:4297536-4545036 GCF_027579695.1 Neoarius graeffei
GATTACTGAAAGCAAATGGAATCCAACCACATCACCGTCACTCATTTAAAGTTGTTAAATTTATTCTAGATGCAAAATAACACACAAAAATATGTGTTTAGGTTTATTACATGATAATAATAAATAAGTGTTAACTCCACCCCTTCTTTAACATTCACAGCTCTTTATAAGTTTACACACAGCTGGAGGAACTCAATACAAACTTTAATCAATTTAACACCAAGAAGGTTCATGAAATGTTCTCGGTCTGAAAAAAGCATCTCTGTGGAGCGCGGTCTGGTGCTTACAGACAGGTAGACAAAGAGATAGACAGAGATGGGCAGACAGACAGACAGACAGGTAGAGAAACTGACAGACAAGTATCCAAATAGACAGACAGGCAGACAGACAGGTAGAAAGACAGACAGAAAGACAGACAGACAGGGAGACAGACAGACAGACAGACAGACAGACAGGCAGACAGGCAGATAGCTAGACAGGTAGACAGGTAAACAGACAGGTAGAAAAACTGGCAGGCAGGTAGACAGACAGACAGACAGACAGACAGACAGGCAGGCAGACAGACAGATACACAAACTGACAGACAGACAGACAGACAGACAGACAGACAGACAGACAGACAGACAGGTAGACAGACAAGTACCCAGACAGACAGAGAGACAGACAGACAGGTAGACAGACAGGCAGGCAGGCAGACAGACAGGTAGAGAAACTGACAGATAGACAAACAGACAGACAGGTTGATAGATAGGTCAAAAAACTGACAAAGACAAACAGACAGACAGGCAGACAGGTAGATAAAATGGCAGACAGGTAGACAGACAGACAGACAGACAAGTAGAGAAACTGACAGACAGGTAGACAAATAGACAGTTAGACAGACATGAATTAGTATTTTTTAAACTATCCATCATACCACAGGTAGTGTGATCAGCCCATGAAGTCATAAACACATGACATTACAAATTTTAAAAATAAAAATAAAATCACAGATCATCAAAAATACAGAGCAGACAAAAGAAAGTAAATAACTATTCATTATTTTTTATTTCTCTAAAAGTGTAAAATATTAAAATATTAGCACATTTCTCCCAAATATTAATATGATTGCTGGCTCCGCCCCTTTTCCAACCTTATAACTGTACACAATTACACACACACACACACACACACACACACACACACACACACACACACCAGTGAAGTGAAGGAATAAAACACTGCGTGTGTTGTTCTGTTCCAGTAAATGAATCAGCATTACTGTTACAGCACTAAGGTTGATTATTTTCCTTTACAGCACGTCCCCAAGTGTTTCATTTGTCTTCTACAACAGCAGTTTGTTCACAAGTACAATTTTTATTGATCATGGAATGATGATGGAATATTTTCTATCCATTTATAGTTGCAGTAAATGTTGTAGCAGCGATAAATATCTGCTCCATCGCCAGGCTCACTGTTTTCGGAAAGACGTCGGAAAACTGAGTTCCGGCTTTTACAGCGCACTTACACTGGAGACTCCTTCCAGAAATGTGGCGCCATTACTATGGAAACGGGTGCATTAATATAATCAGAGGTGCTGTTATAGAAAACGAATCAACACCTTCTTCGGACCAGAACCAAACAGCAGAGTGGTGTGAAACTTTTCGAGAGACTCGAAACTATTTTTCCTCACCTCTCTCTCTCTCTCTCTCGCTCCATCTCGTCTGGTTTCGTATCTAATTATCAAAGCGGAGTTATGAGGAAGGAAAAAGAAAATCCTTTCTGCAATCTTGCAGGTCTTAATTTGGTGTAGTGGGAGTTAACACACCTGCCATATTCCTGCTGACGGTGTGGTTTGAGTGAAGGCTTTGTTGTTTGTTGTTCATTGTGTTGGAGGAGGAAAAGAGTGAGGGAGAGAGAGAGAGAGAGAGAGAGAGAGAGAGAGACGTCGCTCCTCAGAGCTCTGACCACTGCCAGTACGAGCTCGGCCTCGACACGTGAAAACGTCGACTGCTGGATGATTGATGGAAGTTATTTGTGGCTTTCGAACCTCCTCCTTCCTTTCTCCATCCTCCTCCAGCACTTTTACTCATCCCTTCCTCCCTGCATTGCTCTCTCTCCCTCTCTCTCTCTTTCTCTCTCTCACTGTTCGTTCCATCTTTCTTCCTTTTTTTAATTCCTTGACAGTGTGCGTGATTAATAACGCTTAATGTGGCGTAAGCAGCTCTGTGTCACTTCTGTTCCTCACTGTGACAGGAAGTTAAAAACACTCTGAGGTTCCAATTAGAACGGAGCGATTACTCACGCATCTGCTGATCAAAGCAACATTTTAGATGTTTATAAATAAATAAATAAATAAATAATCCAAAAAAGAGTAAAAGACACAAATTGGCCGAAACGTCTACCTTAATAATTCACAATTAAAATGATTTACTGAAGATAAAAGAGTTGTTTAGAGATTTGTTTGTTTATAAACTAAATAAATAACTCAATAACTCAATAAATAACCAAAATAAAAACTAATAATGAAAAAAACCTAAACTGTAAACAATAAATAAATAAATGCCATCTTGTTGGTTTATTGTGTGAAAGTGTGTGAGCTCCGTGTGGTTTGGGGTCCTGAACTGAAAATATTCTGTGATTTACAGAAACAGTGATGAGGACACGGAGTGCAGGTTTATTATTAACGCTAAGTTAATAATCTTTCTGTTTCTCTCTATTTCTCTCTCTCTGTTTCTCTCTCTCTCACTCTCACTCTCTCTGTTTCTCTCTCTCGGTTTCTCTCTCGGTTTCTCTCTCTCTTGCTCTCTCTCTGTTTCTCTCTCTCTTGCTCTCTGTCTCTCTGTGTTTCTCTCTCTCTTGCTCTCTCTCTTTCTCTCTCTCTCTGTTTCTCTCTCTCTCTCTGTTTCTCTCTCTCTCACTCTCACTCTCTCTGTTTCTCTCTCTCTCTGTTTCTCTCTCTCTTGCTCTCTCTCTGTTTCTCTCTCTCTCTGTTTCTCTCTCTCTCACTCTCACTCTCTCTGTTTCTCTCTCTCTCTGTTTCTCTCTTTCTTGCTCTCTCTCTGTTTCTCTCTCTCTGTTTCTCTCTCTGTTTCTCTCTCTCTTGCTCTCTCTCTGTTTCTCTCTCTGTCTCTACCTCCCTCTCTCTCTGTTTCTCTCTCTTTCTCTGTTTCTCTCTCTCTCTTTCTGTTTCTCTCTCTGTTTCTCTCTCTTGCTCTCTCTCTCTCTGTTTCTCTCTTTCTTTGTCTCTCTCTGTCCTCTCTGTTTCTCTCTCTCTCTATTTCTCTCTCTCTGTTTCTCTCTCTTGCTCTCTCTCTGTTTCTCTCTCTCTGTCTCTCCCTCCCTCTCTCTCTGTCTCTCTCTGTTTCTCTCTCTCTTTCTGTTTCTCTCTCTCTGTCTCTCCCTCCCTCTCTCCATCTCTCACTCTCTCTCTCTGTTTCTCTCTCTCTCTCGCTCTCTCTTTTTCTCTCTCTCTCTACTTCACAGAGTGAGAGATGAAGAGTGGATGGTGTGACAGTAATAGCAGATGCTTTCACTCCTCATTCATTCGTCCCCCTTCCCTCGTTCTCTCTGCCAGCAGTGAGACTAAATATAGTCACGTAGAAACGTACATGCACAGACGTGTGTGTGTGTGTGTATGTGTGTGTGTGTGTGTGTGTGTGTGTGGTGATGAATGGCAGTATCCTTTAGCTCCATGTGGCTCCTAATGAATATGATGCTGCACGGGACAGTTGTAACTAAGGAGTTATGACGTGGTAATAAACGTTTCCTGTGGGACGGAGAGGAAGCGATGCGCTGTCCTGCTGAATTACAGGGAAAGAGCAGGAAGGAGGCGGAGCCTCTGAGTGCCACAGCAGGAACTTCTCCATCAATATGTAAACATTAGAGATATGTGGGGTTTTCATATCACACCTGAGAAATATGAATGATGTGATAAACAGAGCAGGAAGGAGATTATTACTTCTTCTTCTTCAGCTCAGGACAGGATTCATCACAACTTCTCTCAGGAACTTTATTTCTCGTCCCACTATCAAAGAAATGAGCTCAACTTTCATTTAGGAGATGAACAGTGTTTAGGTCATGATTTAATATTTCCACTACAGAGAGAGAGAGAGAGAGAGAGAGAGAGAGAGAGAGAGAGAGAGAGAGAGAGAGTCAGAAAGAGACAGAGAAAAACAGAGAAAGAGAATGATGCAAATACAGAAAGAATGAGATGGAGGGGGAGAGAGAGAGAGAGAGAGAGAGAGAGAGAGAGAGAGAGAGAGAGAGAAGGAGCTGGAGAGGGGGAGAGAGAGAGTAAGAGGGTGAGAGATGGGGAGGGGGTTGAGGGGGGAGGGAGGGAGAGAGAGAAGGGTGAGAGATGGGGAGGGGGTTGAGGGGGTAGAACGAGAGAGAGAGAGAGAGAGAGAGAGAGAGGGATTTATTAAATTTATTTGAATGAACCTTAAGGTTCTAAAACAAACCTCACACACGGCCTGAAAGAGAAACCAATAATCCGAGATCCATAAATTACAATCAAAAACTGATTTTAAATGAAAATTGTGTTTTTATTTATAAAGGCGTGTGAACTCTCTTTGATCTTTCTGTGGTTAACGTCATGTGGTCTGTTCATCATCCCTCATCTCCTCCTGAGTACAGATCAGACATCAGACCCCAACACCTCCACGTCCGATATTCATTAAATACCATCTGATAATATGTTTATAAGAGAGGCATAAATACAGCAGGCGGACGTGTGAGAAAAGATCCATCACACGGCGTCTGTGAGCCCCAGTGCATGCTGGGAAGTTTAAGGGTCATGTTGGGTTTCCATGGCAGCATGTGATGAGTGCGGTGTAAGATTCTGGTCCAAATTAATCCTTTTATCTGACTGTGTTAATGTAATCTTAAAGCACGTGAGTGTTACCGTGTTCCGCCGTCTGGGTTTAAATCATCAAATCCGTGTGCTCATTGAAACATTCACTCACTGGCCAGTTTATTAGGAACACCTGTATGTTGATGCAGTTCTAGAGATTACATCGGTAAGTGGAAAACAAAAAACATTCGAGAAGTGGGCAGAAAGAGAAGTGTTTGAGCTGACAGGAAGGCTACGCTAACTCATATAATCACTCGTTACAACCACAGTGAGCAGAAAAGCATCTCAGAAGGCAAAGCGCATTAGATGGATGAGATAAGATGGGAGAAGATCATGTCGGGTTCCACTCCCGTCATCCAAGAACAGGAATTTGAAGCTACAGTGGGAACAGGATCTACAAAACAATAAATATTTGTTTTAATACAAATGGAATGAACCATAAAATAAAATAAATAAAGCACTGTCAGCAAAATACAGCTCCTGGATTCGATCCTGAGCTCGCCGAGTTTCACACTTTCTCCACGGGTTCACTGTCAGAAACAGGGGTACAGTAATAATCTCATCTCATTATCTCTAGCCGCTTTATCCTGTTCTACAGGGTCGCAGGCAAGCTGGAGCCTATCCCAGCTGACTACGGGCGAAAGGCGGGGTACACCCTGGACAAGTCGCCAGGTCATCACAGGGCTGACACATAGACACAGACAACCATTCACACTCACATTCACACCTACGCTCAATTTAGAGTCATCAGTTAACCTAACCTGCATGTCTTTGGACTGTGGGGGAAACCGGAGCACCCGGAGGAAACCCACACGAACACGGGTAGAACATGCAAACCCCGCACAGAAAGGCCCTCGCCGGCCACGGGGCTCGAACCCGGACCTTCTTGCTGTGAGGCGACAGTGCTAACCACTACACCACCGTGCCGCCCACAATAATAATAATAATAATAATATGTTCAATTTATATAGCGCCTTTCTCAAAACCCAAGGTCACTTTACAATAATAGGTAGGGAAAAAAAAGTCCACCAAATAGAGGTCAGGATATCATTCCAGTGGTGTAGCAGCCACAGTCCCACCAAAAGGCGCATGAAAACAAGTCCCACATCTCCAGCACAGCCGCCGTGACGCCGCCAGCAACATCGCTCGAACACCACGCCATGGATCCACAAAGCGAGCACAGAAGCACCGCTATGCAGAGCGCTGGTATGTCCCAAACCGCCTGCACAGCTGCCGCGATGCCACCAAGCAACATCACTCAGAGTAGGAGTCCATTTCTGTCCCTCAAGGTACAATCTACATTAATATACCCCCTAGGGCTCATTATTGGACCTCAAGGTAACTATGTGTCCCTTTTAAGGGCCAAAAAGGTACATATATGTTCCCAAGCAGCATATAAAGGGTACAAATAGGTACCAGAGGGTCCTGATCCAGTGACAAGCTGTTGTACTGCTAAAGGTACAATCAGGACTTTATTTTCTAAGAGTGTTTCCTTTAGATCCTCTGGACCTCCTTGAAGCATACCAGTAGACAGATCAGCCCTACTAAACTGCCCCTCAGTGCAAATCAGTGTGCGTTACCCCGAGATAAACTGGAATCCTATCTGGTGTGTATTCCCACCTCATGTCCAGTGTTCCACGGATAGACTCCGGCTCCACCGCCACCCTGACCTGACCTGAAATATTTATATATTTCTGTATAATCCAGTGCACAAATATAAAATATATACAGGTTTGTGCTTTATTTTATAAATCATGCATACAACAAGCAGAAGAGCAGGTGAGGAAGATGCACGTCCGTTTTCAGGGTGGAACCGAATCCGAGGCCGAATTTCATTAAATGGTCAATATATCTTGTGTTTTCTGCATCATTTAAGCCACATTACAGTGCAGCGTTTAATTTCTAAAGTGCTCTACCTCCAGGCACGGACAGCGTCGAACAGCTGAACAGAAATAATATATACACACTCAGTTAGCACTTTATTAGCTACACCGATCTGGTGACTAATAAACTGGCAACTCGTATGCCTGCAAGCATCGGGGAGAAAAAAAAAAACAAAAGTCCAGATTGAACAGGAATCCGTCAGGACTTAAGAGTTTGACTGGATACAATGTTCATCTTTCACTTATACGTTGGATCTCCAAAGCTAACGTAGCTAGGTAAAGCTGCTTTGTGACCATGTGATTCATTATAAACAAAAATAATATAAATTATATAAAACTGAAATTATATTTTCAGATTTGGGGTGAAATGTTCTCTCTGCACGTGCACATTTATAAAGAATATATCTTTTTTTTTATTATAATTTAGGTTTTGATACCGGTAGAACTCTGCATATCATGATGCTCACGCCACCGTGCTTCACTGTACGTATAGTGTTCTTTCTGCAAACATAGTTTTACACTGAATTACGGTTCGATTTTTGTTTCATCTGTCCAGAGTATATTGTTCAAAAGGACTACTGATTTGTCTCCTTCCTTCCTTCCTTCCTTCCTTCCTTCCTTGTTCCTTGCTTCCATTCATCAAAAAATTAAATCTTTCCATTCAACTTTTCTTCCTTCATTCTGTACTTCCTTCCTTTCTTCTTTTCTTACTTACCTTTTTCTTTTCTTCCTTGCAGTCTTATTTCTAATCTCCCTTCCTTCCTTGCTTTTAAGCAAATTTTCCTATCTGCTGTCCTTTCTCCTTCCTTCCTTCCTTCCTTCCTTCCTTCCTTCCTTCCTTCCTTCCTTCCTTCCTTCCTTCCTTCCTTCCTTCCTTCCTTCCTTCCATCCTTCCTTCCTTCCCTCCAGTACAGTTGAGTGCAGTCCTTTATCTGATTTTATCTGTTCATTGATGATTACTCTCTGTGTAAATGTTGTTCCTGCTGCTTTCAGGTCATCCTGCAACTCTTTTCTATTCTTGACTGCTGCTTCCCTCTTACGTTCCTTATCCTTCGTCTGAGAGAGAAGAGCTGTGAAATCTTGCATGAAGAACCTATCTGAGGATAAGTAGTTGTAGTTCTACCCGCTTATGATCGAACCAATTGTACTGACAGCGATGTTTAAGGTCTTTGCTTTGACTGTTTCTCTGTATAGGACACAGTTATAGAAGCGAGTTATTTATAATCACGCTATCTTGTCACCCAGATGAGGATGGGTTCCCTTTTGAGTCTGGTTCCTCTTGAGGTTTCTTCCTCGTTTTGTCTGAGGGAGATTTTCCTCAACACAATCACCACAGGCTTGTTCATTGGGGCTAAATTAGGGATAAAATTTAGCTCATGTTTAAAGTCTTTAATTTTCTGTAAAGCTGCTTGGATATGAATGTCATGGCAATATCTGGGCTTTCAGTAATTTCTTTGAACTGCTCTTTTTCTGTGGCAGAATGGTTGTACAGCATACAGTTTTAATTTAAAAAACACTAGAATTTGGTGCACAAGTTTTAATTTTCTTTGGGTTTTCTGAAATCAACACTGGTCAAAATTATACATACAGCATCAAAAATTTACCTGCGCCCACTTAGATTATTAATTCAGAGGTGCTGAAACATCCAAAATGTCTGTTATCTTGCCAAGGCCGAGGTCTCTTAACTTTCTGTTAGTGATCATGATTGACTACAGCTGGTAGCTTCTCTGTGCCTTCATAAAAAGGGTTTGTTTACAGCACTCATTGGATTGACCAGCACACAGTAAAATGGGAAAGTCCAAGGAACTCATTGCAGATCTGAGAAAGAGGATCGTAGATATACACAACTCCGGAATGTCTCTTGGAGTCATTTCTAAACAACTGCAAATTCCAAGATCAGTTCAAACAATTGTATGTAAGTTATTGTGAGGTGTAGTCACTTTGCCAAACCATTTTGCTTCAAGAAAACCCAAACTGTCACCCTCAGCTGAAAGGAAACTGGTTTGGATGGTCAGGAACAACCTGGGAACCACCATGGCACAGCCCTGCCATGAACTGGAAGCTGATGGATCACTGTCTACAGTTCAGATCACCATGAAAGAAAAAGCCTTCTGGAGGAAAGCTGTATGGTCAGAGGAGACAAAGATTGAGTTGTTTGGCCACAATGACCACCATGTACAGAGGGACACTGTACCAGCTCGTGGTGGTGGTGGTAGGATCATCATGCTCTGGGGCTGTTTTGCTGCCAGTGGAACTGGTTCATTGCACAAAGTGTTTGGAATAATGAAGAAGGGGGACTGCCTCAGAATTCTTCAGCATAAACCATGAACACAACTTGGGAGTTACAACAGGACAATGAACCCAAACATGCATCAGAGCTGGTTGTGGAGGATAAAGCAGGCTAACGTTAAGCTTAACACAAGTCCTGACTTCAACCCTATTGAAAATATATGGACCGTGCTTATAAGTCGAGTCGATGCCAAGAAAAAAAATTTAATTGAACTCTACCAATTCTACCATGAAGAGTCATGAAATATCCAACCAGAATTCTGCCAGAAGCTTGTTCATGGTAAACAAAAATGTTTGGTCAAGGTGAATCTTACGAAGGGACATTTTACCCCAAAATTAGGTGTGCTGTATGTAAATTTTTGACCCTGTGTGTGTAATTTTGACCCTGTGTTGATTTCAGAAAACCCAAAGAAAATTAAAACTTTAAGAAGGTCAAAGAAATGACTGAAAGCCCAAATATTGCCCTGACATTCATATCCAAGATGACATTTGTGTCTCTGTATGTAAACTTCTGACCGCAACTGTATATAAAATATTTTTTTATTTATTTATCTATTTATTTATCTATTTATTTATTTATTAACATTGCATTCAAATATTATGTGAAGAGTTTGATTTCAAAGCACGATAAATCCACTGTGATAAACTCAAGAAAAAATGCAAAAAACAACAGCACGAAAACTTCTATTTTCTGTTCATATAATATAAGACTATTCTACTGGAACATAGATTTTCCCAAATTACACTCATCTCATCATCTAAAACCTCTAATCTATTTTACGCACAAAGCTCTGAGGAATGTTAATAAACCAGATGTTTACAAGGAAACTTTTTTTAAGACAAACTTTTTATTCTGATCAATAAATGTAGAAGTTTGGGCGTCGTGTACAGCAGGTAGAGTTACACTCATATCAGAGTGAAGCTCCGAACTGAACAGAACACAGTGAAGCATCAACCTGAGTTTTGTTGGCTTTTGCGACCGTATGACGACCGTACAAACGAACTACATCCGAGTACCATCACAGGAACCTGATCGTAAGTGCAAGGCAGCGTATCTCATAAACACTCGACCACCGGACAACAAAATCTGTATCTTTATTTCCATAAGATAGATGGGTTTTTATCCAGCGCTTATTTTTAATTTCCTTTTTTTTTTAAATAATGTGGGATTATTTACTTACACATTTTATACTCATCAGGGCTCCATTTTTATGCACTGGCTAAATATAAATATATTAAGTGTCATATCTCAATCCCAGGAGGATTCCAGTGCTCAAAGTGGAGAATAATATCAGACCACATTCTCTACTGGAATAAAAATAATATAAAACATTCTGATAACAGAGACACCCTACACACACATACACATCAAAGTTATTCATTTACAGTGGTGCTTGAAAGTTTGTGAACCCTTTAGAATTTTCTATATTTCTGCATAAATACGACCTAAAACATCATCAGATTTTCACACAAGTCTTAAAAGTAGATAAAGAGAACCCAGTTAAACAAATGAGACAAAAATATTATACTTGGCCATTTATTTATTGAGGAAAATGATCCAATATTACATATCTGTGAGTGGCAAAAGTATGTGAACCTTTGCTTTCAGTATCTGGTGTGACCCCCTTGTGCAGCAATAACTGCGACTAAAGGTTTGCGGTAACTGTTGATCAGTCCTGCACACTGGCTTGGAGGAATTTTAGCCCGTTCCTCCGTACAGAACAGCTTCAACTCTGGGATGTTGGTAGGTTTCCTCACTTGAACTGCTTACTTCAGGTCCTTCCACAAAGTTTTGATTGGATTAAGGTCAGGACTTTGACTTGGCCATTCCAAAACATTAACTTCATTCTTCTTTAACCATTCTTTGGTAGAACGACTTGTGTGCTTAGGGTTGTTGTCTTGCTGCATGACCCACCTTCTCTTGAGATTCAGTTCATGGACAGATGTCCTGACATTTTCCTTTAGAATTCATTGGTATAATTCAGAATTCATTGTTCCATCAATGATGGCAAGCCATCCTGGCCCAGATGCAGCAAAACAGGCCCAAACCATGATACTACCACCACCATGTTTCACAGATGGGATAAGGTTCTTATGCTGGAATGCAGTGTTTTCCTTTCTCCAATCATGACGCTTCTCATTTAAACCAAAAAGTTCTATTTTGGTCTCATCTGTCCACAAAACATTTTTCCAGTAGCCTTCTGGCTTGTCCACGTGATCTTTAGCAAACTGCAGATGAGCAGCAATGCTCTTTTTGGAGAGCAGTGGCTTTCTACTTGCAACCCTGCCATGCACACCATTGTTGTTCAGTGTTCTCCTGATGGTGGACTCATGAACATTAACATTAGCCAATGTGAGAGAGGCCTTCAGTTGCTTAGAAGTTACCCTGGGGTCCTTTGTGACCTCACCAACTATTACATGCTTTGCTCTTGGAGTGATCTTTGTTGGTTGACCACTCCTGGGGAGGGTAACAATGGTCTTGAATTTCCTCCATTTGTACACAATCTGTCTGACTGTGGATTGGTGGAGTCCAAACTCTTTAGAGATGGTTTTGTAACCTTTTCCAGCCTGATGAGCATCAACAACGCTTTTTCTGAGGTCCTCAGAAATCTCCTTTGTTCGTGCCATGATACACTTCCACAAACATGTTTTGTGAAGATCAGACTTTGATAGATCTCTGTTCTTTAAATAAAACAGGGTGCCCACTCACACCTGATTGTCATCCCGTTGATTGAAAACACCTGACTCTAATTTCACCTTCAAATTAACTGCTAATCCTAGAGGTTCCCATACTTTTGCCAGTCACAGATATATAATATTGGATCATTTTCCTCAATAAATAAATGGCCAAGTATAATATTTTTGTCTCATTTGTTTAACTGGGTTCTCTTTATCTACTTTTAAGACTTGTTTGAAAATCTGATGATGTCATATTTATGCAGAAATGTAGAAAATTCTAAAGGGTTCACAAACTTTCAAGCATCACTGTATTTCATTCAAAATCTCAGTAAAAGTCAGCAATTCTCTATGATGTTGACAGTCAGTGGGAGGGGCTATTTGTGTTTCTGTATTTGAACGGTGCTCTGTGATTGGTTGAGAGGAGATATCATGTTCTGCTGAAAATCAGTAGAGGAGTTTGTCACATTTTGGAAAGAAAGTGGAAATACAATGCAGAGAAATGTGGTGGAGATCATGATTTACATAAAATTCATTTTGGAACTTTGAATAGGGATCAAATGCCAAACTTCTTTTGGTGGGAACTTGATTTTGGAACCAAACTCTTCATTTCCCTTCCAGTTTCATTTTCAAACTGCTCAAGAGTTAAGTCATGATGTTAATAAGTTATAAATTAGTCAAGAGTCATGTTTACGTCGTCAGACACATCAAAACTAAGCAACTAAACTAAATGAATATGATTTTTTCTTTTTCTTTTTTGCTTTGTGAGGCTGTTTGTGAAAAAAGGTCTGCGCATTCAGCTGGAATATTTACGCATATCGGAAATATCCAGAGACCAGAGGGGGCACAAACTTTTGCACAGAACTGTTCATTTCTTATTAAATACAATATTAAATCCCATGAGACCTGGCTTGCTGTCTGACGAATGAAAAAGTCTTTTTGAATAACAGCATCAGTGTGTTTATGGGGTATTTTTTATTTTTTTCTTTATTTTTTATTATTTCTTCGCCTTGATAATCCAGTATAAAAAACATCTCATATGTGCAGGTAAAAGTGTGAAACAAGCAAAACACGTGTAAGTCAAGGTCAGCAGTGAGAAAGTGTGTGTGTGTGTGTGTGTGTGTGTGTGTGTGTGTGTGTGTGTGTGTGTGTGTGTGAGAGAGAGAGAGAGAGAGAGAGAGAGAGAGAGAAATACATGACATGGAATTGATTATTTTCACATCCTGAAGTGTTTTATTCCTCTTATACCACAGCAAAAAAAACAAACCTTTTCATACGTGACTGAGAAACTGCAAAGAAAGCGGAAACTCTTTTGTCCTGAACATCTCAGAAAAGTTACAGCTTCACCTCTGACTCTTACACAGCGCTCACACTGGAGACTCCTTTCCTGAAACTTCACATAAACATGTTTCTCCTTCCAGAAATCTTCACCATAGCAACAATTTTTAAATATAATTATTATTAGTCGAGCGTCTCAGATATGAGGCCCTGTGAATGAGCGGTTGCCATAGAAACGATAACGTATCCAAGCATAAACCTTTGTGCTCCTGTCATTGAAAATCAATCAACGCTTTCCGACCAATCAGAATACAGAATTCATCAGCACTGTGGTTCTTCCAGTCTGTTGTAGGTTTAACACTAAATACTTTAAAACACAATTCACACACACACAGACACACACACCTTGAAATCCTTGCGCAATTTGGATCGAGGAGCTACGCACACAATACACTAAAGAGAAATCATCTATCACAGAAAAAAAAAAAAGCCTGCAGCGCAGAAAACTGCGAGAGGAAATATTTACACTGACCCACTGGGCTTCTTCACACGGAAAAGCAAAAATAAAAAAATAATTAAATAAAGAAAAATGTTTCTAAAATGCTCCTCTTTTTTATTAGACGAATTGCATCATTAAATAACATTATAAAACATTATAAAACACCAAAATGCACCATTAATTTTCCTCAAAACAGACTCGCCTCCCATCTCAATCTGCGTTTAGCCCCACGGGGCCACATTTCCAAAACCATTCGATCCCATTATGCAAATACGCTTCTGAAGAAGAGCGACGTGTATGAGGCTCTGAAGAGATGTGTGTGTCTATGTGTGTGGGTGTGTGTGGGTGTGTGTGTGAGGCTCATCACGCCGCAATGTGGAAATAAATGACTCCCTAATTGTCTGGCCTGGAAAACAGAGATGGACTAATCGAGCAAGCAAACCCAGGCAGTGGCTCGTGCACACACGTCCATGTCCGCCCACACACACACACATCAAAAATACACAACGAGTAATGAGTTTCGTCGTTTAAGAGCCGTCAGATCAGAAGAAGCTGTATTTAACACAACCAAACATTTCAGTGCTTCAAATGTAGCTTTTATTCAACTTCTTACTCTTCTCTCTAGAAGTGTGCTTTTTTCTTTTTTTTTCCAAAATAGAGTGTTCTGATTGGCTGAAAGCAGAGAAGATTATGCTACATCACAGACGAGTGTATGAACTGATGTGTGGGTATTAAAAAAGTAAATGTTGCAACCTGGATAAAAATGAATAAAAATATTTTGTCTTAAAGCGAGACGGCCTTTCGATTTCATAAAATCGGTGAAATTTAGTTCCGTCTGAAATGTGGTGATTGTGATATCTGTTTATTTCTGTAATATCTCACAAAATATCAGGCCATTCTGTGGCTGGGAAGTTATTTAATTTGAGGGGATTAAAGCAAATAATGTGCATGAAATCGCTCGCTTCTTCGCACAGTCAAGCAGACAGAGGAAGTCCGTGTGCGCATGCGCAGGTTTACCTTCTTCTTCTTCTTTTGGGTTTTACGGCAGCTGGCATCCACAGTGTTGCATTACTGCCATCTACAGGTTTCCCTTTGAGCGTGCACTGACAGTTCCATCATTCTGTCGCTAAACGAACAGCTGATCACACCGAGGTGCTCGCTGACCACCCATATTTATTAGTTTGGTCCTGCGTTTCCTTTCCTTTGTATATAACATAACATATTTTCTTCTCACTTTCTTTCCGTTACTGTAGTCGGTCTTTCACGTTTCATTCATACACTCACGTCCTCCATTTTTCTCTCCTGTTTCAAATTTGTATCCCACAATGCCTTGCATGAACGGGGAAAGCCCACCACCTGATGTGATGCATGACGTAGTATCTTGAATTGGGTCATGGTGAAGCAGGAAAAAATAGCGGAGAATTTCGGGCCATGTGGAGATAAATTCATTCATTGTTCTGTTTAAAAAAAAACTAATAAAATTGGAAGTCTATGATTTGAATTCAGTAGCTTTTGGTCACTAAAGAAAAATAATCAGGTGTCGGGAAAAATTCTTTTTATGACCCACACTTGAAAAATCTGAAAGTCAGGTTTAACCTTAATTTTTGGAAAAACAAACAATGACCAGGATGTTCATATCAAATTTTTATTAATAATTTTAAACTGGGTCATTTCTGAGCTTTTTAAAAATTTTATTTAGTTATTTTTTTATTCTTATTGTCACATATTTGTAGGACACTGTAGATCCTAAAGATCACAAAGAGAACTGGAAATAATTTAAAAATAAGCAACTAACTAAATAAATGTAATATATGAAATGTAAATTTGAGTTAAGCCTGTTTTTTTAACTTGAGTTGCTTTAAATATTACTGTTAGATTTTTATTCTCAGTGTCTCCACCCACATGTACGTTCCAAGTTGTTCATCAGCAGTTCAATAAATATTCATCTTTTAAAAATTCTCATCAAAATGCCACATATTTTTTATATAAATTACACTGAAATACTACTCATCCGTTTGGAGTAACCAGTGATTTATCACTAATTAACCCTGATGTTGTGTTGAGTTGCTGATCTTTCTAGATCATCAGGCTCACTTCCCAATTTTACGCAGCTCCATAAAGTTATTATTGAACCTAGTGGTCAAAAATAGAAACTGCAACAAGTGCTAATAAACCCCTTTTCCACCAACGTGGACCTGGTTCTAGTTCTGGGCTGGTGCTAGCGCTGATTCACAGTTGGTTCAACTTGCTAACTTTCTAAGAACCGGTTTGAGAGAGCCACTGTAGAGCCACATGATTACATCACTGTATACGTCTCCACTTTTCCATTAACGTTAGCGCCAAGTACAACAACAACAATAATGGAAATACTGGATTTACAACAACAGCAACAGTGGAAAAACCTCCTGACTGGGGTTTGTCAGGTCAATGTGTGTGTTCTCGAGGGGGCAGAAGATGGGACACTCATGCATAATATGCTCAGCAGTCTGTTGCCACACATACATGCTGCAGATGGATGCAGCCCCTAGCGGTGCATGTTCGTACCAAACTGACCAACCCCTGTGTGCAGACGGTTAAGTGTGACCTACTCTCTGTGGGGCAGATCCACTCTTGGTGGTGGTTTTACATCTGGGGTGATGTCGAGTTGGATGGGTCAGGGATCTGCTGCCAGTCAGTCCTCCATTGGTCAAGAGTGCTGAAGTTGGAGCCACTCAGGCAATGGGAACAAAGGCGTTGGTGGCTGAGATGTTGGGCATCCTGGGTGAGCTTGTGTAGAGGATGTTTGTCATCCTGCATAGCCTTGCTCATCAGCTTGTATGTGTGTTGTTCCCTAGGGGTGGGGGTGCAATGCCTGAGAGCATGGGCAGGAACTCAGTTGAGGTTGGGCACAAGCAGCCATTGATGGTTCTCATTATATCACTGAGGGTGATGTCTGGCTTTTGTGTGTGTGCGCGCTCCGGTACCATGCTGGTGCAGTGTATTCTACAGCACTGTAGACTAGGGCCAGGGCACCAGTATGAAGCGTGGAAGTGGACGCTCCCCATGATAAGCCAGCCAGGCGATGCAGGAGATTGCTCCTGGATAACACTTTTGCACACAAGGCTTCAAAATGTTGCTTGGAGGTAAGCTGCCTGTCGAGCTTCACCCTGAGGTATGTTGGATTTGAGTTGTATGGCAAGAGGGAACCATTGCAGTTGACTATAAGCTGTCAATTTGCTTCCTTGGTGTGGCTGTGTAGATGATTTTTGCTGTGTAGATGGTTTTCACCACGCTGAGCTTAAGTCTCCACGTTTTGAGTTAGGCTTCGAGTAGCACCATGTCTGCTGTAAGGACATCCTTTACCTTTGACCAGCTTCTGTCAGAGTATATGAGTGCAAGGTCATCTGCATGTCCATACTGTTGCGAAGTAGTGCGTGGAAGATCACTAATGTATATATTGAATAGCATGGGAGCTAATATCAAGCCTTGAGGGACATCATTTTTGAGGTGATATGGCTGGGTAGACTGTCCATCGCTGGTCTTTAAAACAAAGTTGCAGTTGGAGAAGCTTCAGGATGAGATCCTGGTGCCACACAGTGCCATAGACTGCAGTGAGATCCACCAGGATGGTGCCCGCCTTGTGGCTTTCTCCGAAGCTGACCTCAATGTCATCCATCAGCTTAACGAGCTGATGCATGGTGATTTGTCCGTGGCAGAAGCCTGCTTGCTTGTCAGATAGCTGGGGGTGGACAATTGGTTCCAACCAGGCAAGAAAGAGTTTTTTGAGGAGCTTAAAAGGAACACACAGGAGCGAGATAGAGCAGTAGCTCTTTGGGTCATCCATTAGCTTGTTTGGTTTAGGTAAGATGATGATAGTTGCCTTCCACCAGAGCTTGGGTCTTAATAAATTTAAGAGGCAGTTGAAGTAGAACTCGTTGAGGAAGTCAAGGCATCACGGCCCACAATGGATTAGAATGCTGATAGGTATCTGGGCTTTTCTACTCTTAAATTGGCGAATAGCTAAAGAAAGTTATTCAGCTGAGAATGGTGCTGAGAGGAGGCCATCAACACCAGGAGCTTGTCATAGTGCTGAGATTTCTTTCTTGACAGAGCAGATATGATTTTTGCTTGCTTCCTTGAATCTGCCTTTTGCCAGGAGCTGCTCAGCAATTGAGTTGGCAGTGCACTGATTTGGAGCTTCTACCAATGAGCCAGTTGAAAGTCTTCCATGGCAGCCTGCTAGAGTGAGTTAAGTCAATCCCTTATACAGTTTCCTCCCATTGCTGCCTGTGTTTCTTGTCAAAGCAGTCCATCAGATTGGTAGCCTTGTTAGCTGCCTCTACACCTCCAGGGTCAGCGTGCAGGAATTCATCATGGTATGAATCACACTCCTCATCCTAGGTGGGAATGTAGTGCCAACGGAAGCCACATGGGATGGTACTCTTCACTACTTTGATGAGAAGTTGGCAAACGGCTAAATATACATGATCAAAGTCAGCGGATGTTGGGGAGGGAAGGCCGTTTAGTTCTGAGTCCACAAGGCTTTTGAACTGAGCCCAGTTAGCCTTAAGGAAGTTCCATCTTTTCACTGGTTTGGTTGGAACTGATGCAATGGAATTTTCTGAGATGATTAGTGATGGCCTGCGTTGTAATTTCAGGAAGTGATGCAAGATGATGTGGTGTGGTTCAGGGCCATTCAGGTTTGCAAAGGCCAGGTCAGGGTTTGATGTAGTATGTAGTATTCCACCTGCCCAAGTGGAAGCTGTGTGGTTGTTTGGGATCGTATAATAGATGTATGCCAGAAGCTGAGGCCCAGTCCTTGAGTGCTTTGTCATCCAGGTTAGTTGAACTGTAGCCCCAGGTGGTGCTATGGCAGTTGAACTCTCCAGCATAGATGCAAGGTGGGGCAAATACAGGGATGGAGTAGGGTTGAATCCAGTAAGGTGGGGGCTTGTAGACATTGGTGATAGTGATGCCTTTGACTTGTGTCATGGCCCATTCCACGCTGGAGTCCAGTGGCAAGCTAGCTAGTGAACTCCACTTTGCCTAATTCCTGTGGCTAGGTGGCTATGCTGTGAGTGTCGCTTTTGGTATGTGCAGCCAAGGAGAGGCCCGGGATCTTCACGTGGGAGCTCTCAATTATGTTGCCTGTCCTGAAGAGGGCACATGTTCTGGGTCAGCGTCAGGCTGCTGACTTTGGAGTCGCATTGGAGATCATAGTGGTGCTTAGGCTGTTGTTGCTGCTGCTGTTGCTGTCTTTGGTGTTGTCATTTGCCTGTCTTCAAATCATCCGACTGAAGTCAGTTTCCAGAGCTCACCATGTGGAGGTTGATAACTTGAGCCCCAAGGGTTTTTTTAAATAGCAGTCTCAAAGTCATGATAACCTCACCCCCAGCCTCTGATGTAGGCAGTTCTTGGTTCTAGACCAGCAAAGAGCTGGTCCTTTGGCTGTTGAAACACCAAGAACTGGTTGGAGATTAGACTTGATGGGAACGGGGTAACAAAGGTCCACTGGGGCGGAAATCACAATGCCCCATGCTCAAAAATCCACTGCGGATTTTTATATCCAGTTATAAGTAATAAATATTATGTGTAAGGCCCACTGCTGTTATTCAGTATTGTGTATTCCAGAACATTAGATTTACAGCATGGCAAAGTAAACAACAGAGCAGTAAACAATAAAACATAAACAGATCTGCAGTCTGATCAATGATGTCACATTCTTCTGTGTTTATTAATCAGGACTTTTTGCTTTTTTGGTTTTTAATTAAAATTACTGCAGAATGAGTATTTTGCAACCTATCATACCTAGTGCTGGGCATGACTTTAAACTGCAACTGATAGTGAGTCTCAGGGCCAGGAAGACTTGAGTATTGAGGAAAGTGGAGTTACCCCTTAATCACCATTGCTCCCAGGTCTGCTCTGACCCAGAGTGGTAGTACCTGCCTGGGTTCCAGCTATGGGTTAAATAGTACATCACCAATAAGGCACTGGCAGCAGGGTGCTTTTCAGTGGCAGATGAACCAAACAGGGCCAATGGCGCACCATCAGATGGCATGCGGAAAAGCCACTCAAATGGCCAACGGATGGCATCACTCGGCAAGTCAGTTGTCACTGTGGGGCAACTTCCACACCCGTCAGGTCTGTGATACTTTTGTGCACCACTTGGCATCAGGTCTGGAGGTCCAGAGAGACAACACAATGAGGGTATGGCATTGTTTGTCTTACCTTACTGTGCAAGGCACTTTGTTAGGAGAGGAGAATAGTATGCAAGAGGTCACAAAGCCAGACATTCCATAGCAGCTCAGCTGGACCATTAGTGCCGCTGCTGCGGGCAACTCTGTTGCTCTGCTGTGGGCCTTGTGGCCCATCTGCGTTTCTGCGTTCTTAGTTTCTAGTGAAGCGATCATCAATGCTAGCAATGGACAGCCGATGATGACAAGTATGAGTATTTTAACAGCATTAACAGCATTCACTTATTTTTAATATTGTTAATAATATTTATTATTATTATTATAGTATTTATTTTAATATTTAAATACTATTATGTTATATTATATTAATATAATGCAATATAATATAACATAAATAATAATTATAATATATTACGTTTATTATTTTCTGAAAAACATGTAAAAGATCACTTTTTTACACTGGTGATTTCTGAGTTCTAAAAAAACATTTTTTCTTTATGGTATTGTTATTTATTGTATTATTTTATTCATTTGTTCGTTTATTTTTATTTTAATCCAGACTGTTTCTTAGTAAACGTGTCAACTCGGTAATGTGTGAATTTGCTTTTGTTTGTTTCTTTGTCTGTTTTCTGTTTGTGACTCCACCACTTATGTAATTTTCTTGGCATTTTCTGACCTTCCAAGATTTTAATAGGTTCTAAAAAACAAAAAGGCAATCAATACATTTCAATAAATAAAATGCAAATAATTAATTAAATGCGTTTGATCTTTAATGTAGGTCTATTTGTTGTTGTTGTTGATACTTATCGACTAGAGCAATGTGGTAATACAAAACTCAATACTGATTGCTTTTTCATTTAAATTCAATTCAATTTATATTTTTATTATTATAAAAGTTTTATTTATTTATTTTTTATTTCATGAATTATTTTTCATTGGTTTACTTTTTCCATGCCTCTCTCTCTGGTAATTTTCTTTCAAGTAGAACTCAAAACTCTTTTTTTTCAGGGGTGTAATTTGTTCTGGGAATATAGTGTGTGTGTGTGTGTGTGTGTGTGTGTGTGTGTGTGTGTGTGTGTGTTAGATTATTCCTCATAACCTCAGTTAATTATTTAACTGCTATTTTAACTTTAGTTTCTGGTCTGATGATAATAATATACCTTGTTGTTTCTTTTTCAGAGAGAAGAGAAACAATTTGCTTCCTTCAGTCTGGTCTCGTGTTGAATAAAATATAAAGTTGATGCAAAATGTAGATTTTGAAGTCGTGTCCAGTCGAGCTGCACAATACATCATGCTCTGATCATTATTGTGATATTGGCCTTACATGCAAAAAAAATCCTGAGTGTTTTATTGTGTCCTGTAATGCCAAATGAATGGTGTGTGTGTGTGTGTGTGTGTGTGTGTGTGTGTGTGTGTGTGTGTGTGTCAGTGATGAATCACGTCATTCAAACAACTCAATAAACTCAAATCAACAACGCGGGGCCGATTTCTGACCATCGCAATATCATGGTTTCAATATGCAACAATAGAATCAGAGTATGATAATTCCATCCATATTGTGCAGTACAAAAATAGAAACACACACACACACACATACACACACACATCTTCGAAAGCGGTGACATTTGAAGATACGAAGTCGGTTAGCTTGGTTATTTTTCACCAGTGTCTTTGATGGATTAGTTTTCCTGCGTCTTTCTCCCGAGCCATATCGGGTTTATATAAAAATGGGCGTCGCCATTTTTGAAACCTAAATAAACACCATTTTATCATCATTTCATCAGAAAAAAGCAAAATGAAAAATACAAACATGTGGAACAAACGGAAGTATGATGATGAAATAAATAAATATATGAAGAAATTGTAAGAAAGTGTGTTTCTGATACACACACACACATACCTACGAGCCCATCCCGAGGGTGACCCCTAACCTTTCACACACACACACTGGCGTGACAAATGAATGCTAAAGGTTTGCCTATTAATCAATTTGTTTTGTTATTGCGTGTTGTTGTTTTTTCCGCCCGCTCGCGGGGGTGGAATAGCTAATTATATCCTGCTCCACATTCTGACGCTGCTGTTTGTTTTTTATTTTTCCTGGTGGACGGAGAAACGCACGAGCAGCCATTTCCCCCCCACCCCCACCCCCACCTTCCTCCTCAACGTTCCTCAGTAACAGTGTGATTAATTTGGAGACGCAAGCCGGAGATTTTGACCCTAAACAGAAAAGTCTTGTTGAGGTGCTGATTTATTTTTGGATGCCGGCGACGGCATTAATTACGCCGCTGCAGGTGCAAGACCTAATTTGTCTTTCCTCCCTCCGCCTCGTGGCTGCAGGAAGTGACATCATGCCAAGCTGAAACAAGCGGCCTGTCGTCTGGGTGGCTCGAGCACCACGTGTGTCTCCGACTCTCCACAGGTGAAGAACTGCACCTTCGTAATTAACCTGAAAAGAAAAAAAAATAACTGCTGGACTTATCATCATTGTGATATTGTTGCAATTTTAGAGAATTTAGAACCCTTATGGGATCTAATTGTTCCTTTAAGGGGAACTCTTTAAGATACTACTGTGTGTAGAACCCTGAATTATCCAGGAACACTAAAGGAACCCTTGAGGAACATTTATTCTAAGAGCACAGGATGTGTTACAGACAGACAGACTTGAGGAAGGGCAGGGGGACAGACAGACAGACAGACAGACAGACAGACAGACAGACAGACTGGAGGAAAGGCAAAGGGACTGAGAGACAGACTGGAGGAAGGGCAGGTGGACAGAAAGACAGACAGAGTGGAGGAAGGGCGGGTGGACAGAGAAACAGACAGACAGACTGGAGGAAGGGCAGGTGGACAGAAAGACAGACAGAGTGGAGGAAGGGCAGGTGGACAGAGAAACAGACAGACAGACTGGAGGAAGGACAGGTGGACAGAGAAACAGACAGACAGACTGGAGGAAGAGTGGTTAGACAGAGAAACAGACAGACAAACTGGAGGAAGGGCATGGGGACAGACAGACAGACAGACAGACTTGAGGAAGGGCAGGGGGACAGAGCGACAGACAGACAGACTGGAGGAAGGGCAGGTGGACAGAAAGACAGACAGAGTGGAGGAAGGGCAGGTGGACAGACAGACAGACAGACAGACAGACAGACAGACAGACTGGAGGAAGGGCAGGTGGACAGAGAGACAGACAGACAGACTGGAGGAAGGGTGGGTGGACAGAGAAACAGACAGACAGACTGGAGGAAGGGCATGGGGACAGAGAGACAGACAGACAGACAGACAGACAGACAGACAGACTTGAGGAAGGGCAGGGGGACAGAGAGACAGACAGACAGACAGACTGGAGGAAGTGCAGGTGGACAGAAAGACAGACAGAGTGGAGGAAGGGCAGGTGGACAGAGAGACAGACAGACTGGAGGAAGGGCGGGTGGACAGAGAAACAGACAGACAGACTGGAGGAAGGGCAGGTGGACAGAGAAACAGACAGACAGACTGGAGGAAGGGCAGGTGGACAGAGAGACAGACAGACTGGAGGAAGGGCAGGTGGACAGAGAGACAGACAGACAGACTGGATGAAGGGCATGGGGACAGAGAGACAGACAGACTGGAGGAAGGGCATGGGGACAGAGAAACAGACAGTCTGGAGGAAGGGCAGGGGGACAGAGAGACAGACAGTCTGGAGGAAGGGCAGGTGGACAGAGAGACAGACAGACTGGAGGAAGGGCAGGGGAACAGAGAGACAGACAGTCTGGAGGAAGGGCAAGGGGACAGAGAGACAGACACTGGAGGAAGGGCAGGGGGACAGAGAGACAGACAGTCTGGAGGAAGGGCAGGTGGACAGAGAGACAGACAGACTGGAGGAAGGGCAGGGGAACAGAGAGACAGACAGTCTGGAGGAAGGGCAGGGGGACAGAGAGACAGACACTGAAGGAAGGGCAGGGGGACAGAGAGACAGACAGACTGGAGGAAGGGCAGGGGGACAGAGAGACAGATAGTCTGGAGGAAGGGCAGGTGGACAGAGAGACAGACAGACTGGAGGAAGGGCAGGGGAACAGAGAGACAGTCTGGAGGAAGGGCAGGGGGACAGAGAGACAGACACTGGAGGAAGGGCAGGGGGACAGAGAGACAGACAGTCTGGAGGAAGGGCAGGGGGACAGAGAGACAGTAGATAGACAGACTGGTGTATGGATGGAAAAACCGATGGAGGGACTGATGTAACAGCAGAAGGTTGCACAGACTAGTGGAAGCACAGATAGCAAACACAAACAGACAAATAGTGGCAAGACAGATTGGTGGAAGGACAGACAGGCAGATGGATGGACAGACCATAGCTAGATGGACTGGTAGCTGGATGGATAGAGAGATGCTTCCAACGGACAGACAATCAGATGATGGATGGATTGGTTGAAGGATAAATGGTGTAGGATAAACAGACTGGTGGAAGGATAGATAGATAGATAGATAGATAGATAGATAGATAGATAGATAGATAGATAGATAGATAGATAGATAGATAGATAGATAGATAGATAGACTGTAGGGTCAAGTTGAGCTAGACCAGTGATTTGACAAGATACATACTGTAAATTCATAGACAGACATGCAAGTAGACAGACAGACAGACAGACAGACAGACAGGTAGAAACACATCAAATTAGACAGACAGACAGACAGACAGACAGGTAGACAGAAATGTAGTTAGACAGGTAGACAGACAGACAGTTTAATATTATTAGTCCATGAAGTTATAAAATCAGTAAGTTATATAATAATAATAATAATAATAATAATAATAATAATAATAATAATAATAAACTTATTTTTAAAAATACAAAACACAAAAAACAGACAAAAAATTATTTCACTTATCTTTTCCTCAAAAACATGGAACATTAAATTAAAAATTTTACCTGCTTGTAAATTTAAAAAAAAATTACAACTGTAAACCTTCCTGACCCGATCTCCATGTTTACACGAACAGCACTTGTAAATAAATAAATAAATAAATACACACCGAGCCACTAATTTATTAGGTACTAGAAAGGTGTGCACTTAATGAAGCGGAACCTGAGTGTAGAACGTTCTAACACATAACCTCATTAATGTAATTATCCACTTAAGCGCTGGGGCGGTGTGTTATTTACAGCAGCGTTGTGTTCGCGCCTGAAGAAGCGAGTCATACGTTTTAATAATGAGCAGGAAACACAATCAGGACTCGTGCTGTAAATCAGGATGTTTAATGCCATAAAACCGTTGTGTTTAATGGAATAAAACTCCGTGTAGGAGGCTGCGAGTGTGTGTTTTTAAGATGGACCGGGGCAGTTTGGAGAATTTTATTTGATAGATGAGCAAAGTGAGAAACGGGCTGCTCTTCTTCATGGCTTTGTGACAGCGCTAACAGCGAGCAGGACGAGATTGAAAGAGAAGCTCGTTATAAAACGGCCTTGACTGAGACGAGGGTTTGGATTTACGCTGACGTGAATGAGCTAACAGTGTGTGACTCCAACTCTTCCCTCCATCAATCATCTGTTATTTTGCCACCAGGAGCCATGAGAGGAACCGCATGGTTCTGTCAGGGTGCTAAGAAGATGTTAAGCTAAACAGCTATGTTCACTCAGAATCATGCTAATCGTACATATTGTTTGTTTGTTTGTTTGTTTGTTTGTTTGTTTGTTTGTTTGTTTGTTTTTCCTGTGCTACTACATGTGAAGGAACGCCGGAAAGATTTTAGCAAAATTAAAATCTAGCAAAACCTAGCTGTTCACATAAACCTTCCTAGCTTAAGAGTCAACGTTAGCGTCATCCGGTTGTTTAGTCAGTTATCATACAATATCACTGTTAGCATTATAGTATCTCTCATCCAAAAGCTGCTAGCATAGGAAGTTGGTGTTAGCATCATTTTATCTTTCGCTCAAAGGTTGCAATTGTGTCAGTATTGGTGTTTGCATTAGCTAGTCATTCAGAAAACTAGCATAAGTGTTAATATTAATGACATTGAGTCATTCAGGAAGCTGGGCTACTCAGCTATCATACATTATCATTGTTAGCATGATCTAATCTTAAAGCTAGCATGAGATATCGTTTTTGGTATCATATAGTCATTCTGTCAGCTAGCATACAGTATCAGTATTAGCTTCCTCTTATCTTTCACTCAAAAACTGCTAATATAAGAGTCGTTTTTGGCATTATCAAGTCATTCAGGCAGCTAGCATACTCAGCTAGCATAAGATATCAGTGTTTGTGTCTCATTCAAAGGCTGCTAATATAAGATGTCAGAGTGAGCATTCAGGCAGCTAGCACACAATATCAATGTTAGCATTTTTTTATCCTTCGCTCAAAGCCTGCTAGCGTAAATGTCAATATTAGTGATTGTTCAGGTAGCTGGTCTATTCAGCTAGCATAAAATATCACTCTTAGCATCCATTTATCTTCCACTCAAAACCTACTAGCATAAGATTTCAGTGTTGGCATCATCTCGTCACTCTGTCAGCTAGCACAGGACATCAGTATTAGCATAAATTTATCTTTCAGTCAAAGTCTGTGAGCATAAGATGTCAACTGTAGTGTCATCATCAAGCGGAGTGTGAACGTCTGAAGTGACAGCGTCACCACATCTTCAGTAGGCGTGTGAACAGGCTTGCTAATGTGTCTGAAAGTACTTGCTAAAACAGACGCGCTCCTCCTGATCGCCTGGGTCATCAGGGTAATAAATTAGCGCCATGGCTGTCCTTGCATAAGCGTCTGACATGCGACGTGCGCTTCACTCAGTCCCTTAGTTCATTCCTTTAGCCATGTTAGCAACGGCTAAGCACCATTTTTAGCGTTCCCTAGCGCTGTGTTTATGCTAATGCTCCATACTTTTTTGTGAAAGACATTATGAGTTCAAATCCCAAGACTTTTGCATCTAGCAAGTTTCATCATAGTGATAAGCGCTGTGCGTACAGGCTGCGTGGTGCCCAGGGTGCGCACACACACACTCTCTCACACACATACACACTCATGCATGCTGACTGCACACTCCTCTTTCACTTGTACCTGTGCTTTGTGGTGGGACAGTGAGACTCCGCTCCGCTCATTATGGGCTGAATTAGCGGCCCACGCAGGCCTGATTAGCCCCCTGGTGAGTGGGCACACACGCACACACACACACCTCCTACTCCTTGTATGTTGTCTCTTCATTCGTCTGTCAGCTCACTCCTTTCTGTGTTACAAATTGCCGGCAGCTCACGGCAGCATGCATCACGGCCCGCTCGGGCCCCTTCATTTATTACCCAGTTTGTTTGCACTCTTATCCACGGCCTTGCCTGGCCAAGCAATCCATCACACGCACACACACGCGCACACGCGTGCGCACACACACACACACACACACACACACACATCTGCCCAGTGCTCATCCCTCCCTCCGACGCCTTTCTCATCTCTTTATGCTCTCCATCTCTCTCTTTTCACTCCCTCATCATATCACACATCTCTCATTCTTGTAAAATCAACCCACACCTTTGTACAGCAAAATAATAAAATTAAACAGTCACTTCCATCCACACTAGACTTCGTCCACAAGTACATATTTAATGTATGTATATAAAACTGTTATGGCAACATTACCTTCCGATCTGTCTTCTTTTACTTTCTTTCTTCTGTTCTTAAAAACAGTCGATGGATCCCTATTTTTAATCTATTCCACCTGATTTTATTTATTTCAATAAAAATGTAAATGTGAAGAAAATATGATGTGGTTGGATTTCATTAAAATGCCCACAAATTGAATAAAAAAAGTAATAAAAAGAGATCTGTTAAAACCTGATGGCATGAAATTAAATTTATAAACTCAGTGTACATACAACTACAGCAAGAGTTTAAAGTTTACACTTTACATTTCACACCATCTTCAACCAGTACACACCCAAGAGTGAACCCTTATACACCACAGGAAACCCTTATACACCAGTATAGAACATTGTACTACTAGACCATTATACACCAATAAAGATCATTATATACTAGTATAGACCATTATACACCAACATAGACCATTACACACCAATATAGACCATTATACACAAATATAGATCATTATACACCAATATAAACCATTATAGACCTGTATAAACAATTGTAGATCATTATAGACCATTATACACCAACATAGACCATTATACACCAAATAGACCATTATAGACCAGTGTAGACCATTATATACCAATATAGACCATTATACACCAGTATAGACCATTATACATTAAATAGACCATTATACACCAATATAGACCATTATACACAAATATAGATCATTATACACCAATATAGACCATTATAGACCTGTATAGACAATTATAGACCAGTATAGACCATTATACACCAAATAGACCATTATACACCAATATAGACCATTAAACACCAACATAGACCATTATACACCAGTGTAGACCTTTATACACCAAAATAGACCATTATACACTAATGTAGACCATTATACACCAATATAGATATTTATACACCAACATAGACTATTATACACCAATATAGACCATTACACACCAATATAGACATTATACAGTAGTGTAGACCATTATACACCAACATAGACCATTATACACCAATATAGACCATTATAGACCTGTATAGACAATTATAGACCAGTATAGACCATTATACACTAAATAGACCATTATATACCAACATAGACCATTATACACCAATATAGACCATTATACACAAATATAGATCATTATACACCAATATAGACCTGTATAGACAATTATAGACCAGTATAGACCATTATACACCAATATAGATCATTATACACCAACATAGACCATTATACACCAAAGGGACCATTATACACCAGTGTAGACCATTATACACCAATATAGACCAATATACACCAACATAGACCATTATACACCAGTGTAGACCTTTATACACCAAAATAGACCATTATACACTAATGTAGACCATTATACACCAATATAGATATTTATACACCAATATAGACCATTACACACCAATATAGACATTATACAGTAGTGTAGACCATTATACACCAACATAGACCATTATACACCAATATAGACCATTATAGACCTGTATAGACAATTATAGACCAGTATAGACCATTATACACCAACATGGACCATTATACACCAAATAGACCATTATAGACCAGTGTAGACCATTATACACCAATATAGACCATTATACACCAACATAGACCATTATACACCAAATAGACCAGTATAGACCATTATACACCAGAGTAGACCATTATACACCAAATAGACCATTATACACCAATATAGACCATTATACACCAAAATAGACCATTATACACTAATGTAGACCATTTTACACCAATATAGACAATTATACACCAACATAGACTATTATACACCAATATAGACCATTACACACCAATAAACGTAGACATTATACAGTAGTGTAGACCATTACACACCTACATAGACCATTATACACTAAAATAGACCATTATAGATCAGTACAAACCTGAAAGTAAGACTATATATGCCATGGTAAACTATTATATACCAGTATAGACCATTATATAGCAGTACAGACCCATGGGTGAGACTATATACAGACAATAACCCATTATACACACCAGTATAGACCTGAGGGTAACACTATATATACCATGGTGAACTATTGTATACCAGTATGGACCATTATGCACCAGTACAGATCTGAAGGTAAGACTATATGCACCATGATAAACCATTATACACCAGTACAGACCCAAGGGTAACATTATATACATCACAATAAACCATTATTCATCAGTATAGACCATTGTAAACCAGTACAGACTTAAGGTTGATTGTTTTTTTGCCTAATTGAGCTAGGTTTGGAACAAAGTTTTAAGCCGAGTCCAAAATCTTGTTTTAAAGCAAATAATCAGTATGAAATGTAATCCATTTCTGCAAACTTAATTTACGGCAAGCAAAGGGAAAAAGTAAATCCAGACAGTGTGTGTACAATTCAAACACAGATTCAAACACAGAATCATTTCTGTTGTAAGATATTTTGTATATATAAGATTGCACGAGAACAAAAAGGGGGATTATGGAGTGGATAATGTTCACACAAGGCGATGATAAAAAGTCGTATTGTAGGTACTGCAAATCAGAAATACGTGCGCAGCATGGTGAACTTGTTTCCCAGGCAAAGATTGAGGGAAAGAACCAAAACACAACTTCCTGTTCAAATGTTTGAACATTTGGAGCCATTCTGAGATTTAGCTGTGCTGAGACCTGGCAACCCTGATCGAGTTGTACTTTGTTGAATTGGTCACATTAACAGCCTGAATGATCGTGATGGATATTTTGGTCTTGTTAGCTGCCAGTTTCCACCTCTAGTCTTACAGATGGGATTACTTTCACTGGGTGACGTCTTTAATAACATTCTTACATGATAGAACTCGCATCCAGGTGGGAATTAAATAATTAAGCTGCTAATAAAAAAAATAGAAAGAAATGTATTCTGTAATATGATGGAAATGAGGCATATCCCCACATCCTCATGCAAATCTAATCCCATCTGAATAGGGCTATTGTGTGTCATTTTAACTCACTGGCCCCGCCCACTTGCCCTGATCATAACCATTATTTATGTGTGTATGAGACTAGTTATTCTGAATTAGATTGATCACAAACAAAAGGTAATTGGGTCTGGAATTTTCATTTGAACTCACTAGTCCCTCCCACTTGTCATGATCGTAACCATTTTTAACATGTTCAGGCATGTGATCATTCTGGGGTGCCAATATTAATTCACTGCACTGGCACTGACAGGTGTAAAGATCAAGGACCCCGGAACATCCACCTTAAGGCTGAGATACAATGGGTTTTTTGTCGCTTTTTGTTGCTTATTGACCTTAAAGCAGTCAATATTTGAAAACAAAACGTTAATTAGGAGAGAATTGGATTGCTGCTGCTGTAACAGCGGCACACACACACACACACACACACACACACACACACACACACACACACACACGCATATGGCAGACATGAAAAATAGACTCTTATCCAAACTGCCATTAATCACTTCCTACAGCTATCAATGTTCACGTCTTATAATCACTTCACGCGCTGATCGTTTAACAAACGAGCAAATCAATTGAACCTACGAGGAGCTTAGTGACCACACGAAAAAAACAGTGTCATGCTGTTATAGATAAATAATGATGTAATGATGAAGCAAGTTACAGTTACCATTCTGAAGTTGATTAGTTTCCTAGAACAGCACATCCCCAAGTCACAGCAATTTACCAATGATGACAATTTTTCGGAAATTTGGGGGGGGGGAACAATTTAGGAAAATAAAACAACATGTCATACTTTTTATCCATTTATAGTTACATTAAATGTTTGGAACATCTGCAAAACTAATTCTCACTTGCATTATAGCAGCGATAAACAGTCACTCTTTCATTAGTCTCACTTTTTTTTCTCTCTTGAATGAGACATATCAGACGCTCGCTGGCCGTGCTGTGAAAATTATCCATGCAGACGCTCATTTAAGTTTCCAAATCTGTCCTTGCTTAACTTTTGAATATTTTCTATATTTTCATAGCTTTACCTACTTATTTTTTCAAATCAAACTGATTCCTATAAATAAATAACTATTTTAGAAAATAACTGGAGTCATTTTGATGAAAAATATTGAGATCTTAGTGGTCGGAATGAGATTTTAAAAAACCAGAAGTCAGAAACGTGAATGTCAATTTCAGTTCAGTTAATGTGAATTGTTTATTGGATGGGGATCAGACAGTTTTTCAAGGTTTGCTTTGAAATCTGTCAATATTAATCAAAATAATAATTTTCCATCAAATCCTGTGCTCTGATTGGCTGGCGAGCAGGTCCGTATCCTATGGTATGGACCTCGGTTACGGACCCCAGTCACGGACCTCTGGCAACTCGCTCGTTCACAACAACAACAAACATAGTCGCAATTTTTGTCAACATTTATCTTTTTTATAAGATTTTTATCAAAAATCTTATAAATTTTTGCCAGCATTTCTCAGCATAATAGCATTAATTTTACATCATGGATAGCGATAACGACAGTCTTCACAGCAAAAGCGAGTTTTACTACCCTGAGGAAGAAGAAATAATATAAAACATTTCAGAAGAAAGCTAAAAACCTGTAACTGTTGCTAATGCCGAGCAAAAACATGGCTGAATCCTGAATGACCCAATTTTGTATAAATAGGGGACTACATAGGCGGCAAAATGTAATTTTTTTCCTGCCATGGAAGTGCACTTGTATACCGAGGAGGAAGCAATTTGCATTACAGCCGTGAATGAGGATTCAAAATGGCGGCTTGGCTCGGCTCGGCTCGGCTAGGCTCAGTTTACCCTTTCGGGCGCTCTCGTTTTCTGTTAGAATTTGGTAAAGAAAAAAATAAATATATTATTTACCAGCTTAAGGTCGGTCCGTATGGTGAAATACCGTGACCTCGGCCTTGAATACTGACCTCGGCCCAGAGGGCCTCATTCAGTACTTTCAAGACCTCGGTCACGGTATTTCATGATATGGACCTCCCAGCTGGTAAATAACATATATTTATTTTTTTCGCGGTCCAAATCCTGTGCTCTGATTGGCTGGCGAGTGGGTCAATATCCTACGGTACGGACCCCAGTTACGGACCCCGGTTATGGACCTCTGGCCACTCGCTTGTTCACAGCAACAAAAAACATAGTAGAATTTTTTTGTCAACATTTATCTTTTTTTATAAGATTTACTTATAAGATTATCAAAAATCTTATAAATTTTTGCCAGCATTTCTCAGCATAATAGCATTAATTTTACATCATGGATAGCGATAATGACAGTGTTCACAGCGAAAGCGAGTTTTACTACCCTGAGGAAGAAGAAATAAAATAAAACATTAAAACATGGCTGAATCCTGAATGACTCAATTTTGTATAAATAGGGGACTACATAGGCAGCAAAATGTAGTTTTTTTCCTGCCATGGAAGTGCACTTGTATACTGAGGAGGAAGCCATTTGTTTTCTGTTAGAATTTGGTAAAGAAAAAAATAAATATATTATTTACCAGCTTAAGGTCGGTCCGTATGGTGAAATACTGTGACCTCGGCCTTGAATACTGACCTCAACCCAGAGGGCCTCGCTCAGTACTTTCAAGACCTCAGTCATGATATTTCACCATACGGACCTCCCAGCTGGTAAATAATATGTATATATTCTTTCATATAAACACCAGTAGGCCCTACTTTTGAGAAATATAAAGCCATACAAAGCACAAAGAGGGGATTAGAAATAATCTTTGATTACTTTTTTATTGAGTGTACTGATTTTATTTTTTTTTCATAATTAGCATAATTAATGGTAATTAAATACTAATTTGCATAATTGTTTTTTACTAATTTTTCAAACTTTGTATTCAGTAGGCTATATAACCATCTATGTGCTGCCAATTTCCATGCAAATATCTTGAAAAATAGAAAAGTTATTAAGAAAAAACATTCGATCTCATTGGTTAATGAGGTCATTTAATAAAAATTAAGCTGTTTCTTCAATCTTTGATTTGTAATATCTCAAGAATGGATAAACACATTTTAATTATGTAAAAAGTATGTTGTTCTGCATTCAATTCTGAATTCAATGAGACCAATTTCAAACAATTTGGATTGAATTTAAATTATCACCTGAGATGCCGACTTGAATCCACTGCCAGTCCAAGAGCCAGTCCAGACATTCTCTCTCTCTCTCTCTCTCATCTGTCCAGTGAACTCACCTGTTTCCTGTTAACCTTCATTTAACTCGGTGTATTTATACCATTTCTTTCAGCACTTCATGACTTTTTAAGGTTTTGTCGTACCACGGCGTGTGTTTCTTAGCAGCTTTCTCTGTTCGTTAATCTTTGTTGTTTGTTTATTTTGGAAGAAAAGGTGTTGTGAGAATTTATTGGTCTGGTTTTAAAGGGGGGGCGAGGCTGTTATAAGCACACGAATGACCCAGATATTGGACTAGGGAAAATAAATAAATTAAGGAAAGAAAGAAAGAAAGAAAGAAAGAAAGAAAGAAAGAAAGAGGAAATACTTTTTTTTTTTAAAAAAAGGCTGTTATAAGCAGAGTTTGTTCAATCAATCTATCAATCAATCAATGGTCTTTAATTAAATAAGATAAATATACATGTCTTATTTTACATGGCAAAGCAAAAGACAAAAAATGTGTGATAATAAGCACTAAAAATGAATCAACGCCAAGAATCAAAGAAACGTTTAGCAAATTCTATACACTGGTAATTAAACAGCTAGTTCATATTTCAATATGATTCTATTTAAAAGAAGTTCTTAAATCCATCTATAATCATAACGAACTTTTTTTTAAAGAAAGCTGTTTTAGAAAGGCTTTCAGGAGCCGATATTAAACTGGATATGAGGAACTGGCGATTAGAAAGGGGGAAAAGGCTGTTATAAGCCTGAACATAACCCAGATATTGGCCTTGTTGTTGTTGTTGTTGTTTTATTAAAAGGGAGAAAAGGTTAATCTGAGCACAAAAAAATTACCCAGATATTTGCCAGGGTTGGAGAAAGAAAATATTTGTTTAAAGGCTGTTCTGAGCATGCAGTGTGATCTGGATATAAAATGTTTTCTCTTTCTCCTTTCTTTATTTATATTGATGTTGATCCTGAGCACCACGGCCCCTATAAGCACAACACTATTCCCCAGATTACAGACTGAAAGTAGAGTAAACTATAGGACACGGTTATAGAAGCGAGTTATTTATAATCATGCTATCTGTTATCACCCAGATGAGGATGGATTCCATTTGAGTCTGGTTCCTCTCAAGGTTTTTTTCCTTGTGTCGTTTCAGGGAGTTTTTTTCCTCACTACCATCACCTCAGGCTTGATCAATTGGGATAAATAAATTTATTAGGGATAAAATTAATTAATATGTTTAAAGTCTTTATTTATCTCTATCTATCCATTATCTCTAGCCGCTTTATCCTGTCCTACAGGGTCGCGGGCAAGCTGGAGCCTATCCCAGCTGATTATGGGCGAGAGGTGGGGTACACCCTGGACAAGTCACCAGATCATCACAGGGCTGACACATAGAGACAAACAACCTTTGACACTCACATTCACACCTACGGTCAATTTAGAGTCACCGATTAACCTAACTTTGGACTGTGGGGGAAACCAGAGCACCCGGAAGAAACCCATGCAGACATAGGGAGAACATGCAAACTCCACACAGAAAGGCCTTCGCCGGCCGCTGGGCTCAAACTCAGAACCTTCTTGCTGTGAGGCGACAGCACTAACCACTACACCACCGTGTCGCTCCATTATACACCAGTGTAGACAATTCTACTACAATGTAGACCATTATACACCAGTGTAGATCATTTTACTACATTTTAGACTATTATACACCAGTGTAGACTATTATACACCAGTGTAGACCATTATACACCAGTAGAGACCTTTATATACCAGTAAAGATAATTCTACTACAATGTACAGTAGACTATTATACAATAGTTTCAACCATTATACACCAGTGTACAATATTATACACCACTGTAGACCATTATACACCAGTGTAGATAATTTTACTACAATAATAGACCATTATACATGAGTGTTGACCATTATACATGAGTATAGACCATTATACACCGGTGTAGATAATTCTACTATAATGTAGACTATTATACACCAGTATCGACCATTATACACCAGTGTAGATAATTTTACTACATTATACTTTATACCATTATACACCAGTAGAGATCCATTATACACCAGCTTAAATAATTCTACTACAATATAGACCATTATACACCAGTGTAGACCATTATACACCAGTTGAGATCCATTATACACCAGTTTAGATAATTCTACTACAATATAGACCATTATACACCAGTATAGAAAATATGTTGATTATCTGTTAATCATCTTCACATTAAGTTAATTAATAGCATGCATAACTATTGTCTGTGTGTTTAGTTCCAGCTACAATGGGATCAAAATTTGTTCTGTTAATGTCAAATGTAGCGAGTAAACGCTTGAATTCATTTAAGTTATTGCCCGTTGATTCCTTGCTCGATAGACTGTTCCATACTGTTGCTCCTCTGTATCGGTATGGAGTTCCTGGTATAGTTCGTTTCTGGACTTGGAAGAATTGTCTCCATTTCTTCTACTTTCACAGCTTGAATTCCTCTGTGTAAATAAATCCTTGAATTCTGTAACGTATAAATTTTTATGCATTTGAAGACAAATTCTGTTAATCATACATCCCTTCAGCGCTAGTGTCCCATGATAGTCCATATACAATACGCCCAGGCCTTGCTTGGAGTTTTTTTTTTTAAAGCGCTATACAAATAAACTGAATTGACCTAACCAAAGAATTCACTCAAACTAATTAGATGTAAATCTTGACGTCCTCATGCTCTGCGTCTTGTTGTTGCTGAAGAGTTGAAAAGTTAAAAGATCTGAAAAACATATGAAGCGAGTTACAACTTCCTTCTCCTCAGAGTGTTCCTCAGGCTGTTAGAAATCCTACCAAACATCGTTCCACATCTTTAAACCAATGATGGCGAAAATAATAATTGATCTCCATTTCTTGCGTATATTGAACACTTCCTCAGGGTTTGATGAAACCTCTTTAAGACTCGTTCTGCCAACACAATTAAATTTCAATCGGCTTTCGAGCTCATTGACCCGGCGGACGTTTTCCTGTAAAGCCATGAAACGTTTTCCTCCGACGTGCTGTAGTGAAGCCAGAGAACGTTAATCGATAGTGTTAATTGTGTTTCTAGCGAGCGGCTCGCTCACAGAGCGACGCTCAGGCGAGGAGGAGGATAAGACGGTGGAGAAACATGCAGAAATAATACGAGGAAATATAAAAGGGTCATTAATAATGTTGTGATATCAGTCCAGAACCTGTACAGGGTCGTGCTGTTGGAGGAATTGAATCATCCACAGGATAATTATTGAGTTATTGAGGCTATTTTCCAATAGCAGCTCATCTCAAAGTGTTTTATTTCTCTTACGCCACAGCAACTCGCCAACAGTTACAACTTTTTTCTGGGAAAAAACAACTTGTACTTTTTATCCATTTATAGTGACATTTAACATTCACAAAACAAATTCTCACTTGCATTATATAGCAGCTATCAATGTCATTCCTTCACCAGCATCTCTCTCTCCCTCTTTTACAAAGCACTGACACTGGAGACTTGCTCACTCGAGTTTGTTGACAGTGTAGTGGCTGCTGCTTTATGTCCCGGGGCCCCTCATGCCTGTGTTACCTTCTGGCTCTCCCCTTTTAGTTATGCTGTCATAGTTAGTTGCCGGAGTCCCTGCTTGTACTCAGTGCAATATGTATACTGTTCCTACTTATTCAAGTGACATTGGGCATACCTAACAACCTGTGTTTTCTCTCTCTTCCCCCCAAAATCTGTCCCTCTGAGTTACATGTCGGTCCTGGGATCGAGATGTTGAACCTCTTCTGCTCCTCGGACCTGCCTGATCCATCCTGGTGCCCTGTGTCTGGTTGGAGTCTCATCGCATCGCTCCTGTGGAGGGCGGCCCCATGTGGACAGTTGGGGGTCGCGCCTGGAGGACGCTCTGGACTCTTGCAGTGGTGTTTTTGTGGCTGGGGACTGCAGTTGACTTGTTGACTTTAGGACTGCAGTTGACTTGCTGACTTTGGAACTACGGTTGTCGTGAACAGTTTTGCGCTCGGGTTTCCATCAGTGGGGGGTTTATAGCATCAACGAAGCTGACTTTATGTTAGGACTGTTAATGTTAGTCATGTTGTCTGTTGTTGCCCAAATGAGGATGGGTTCCCTTTTGAGTCTGGTTCCTCTCAAGGTTTCTTCTTCATGTCGTCTGAGGGAGTTTTTCCTTGCCACCATCACCACAGACGTGCTCGTTGGGGATAGATTAGGGATAAAATTAGCTCATATTTTAAGTTGTTCAAATTCTGTAAAGCTGCTTTGCGACAATGTTTATTGTTAAAAGCGCTATACAAATAAGCTTGACTTGATTTGGAGATTCCTTTCCTAAACACTAAATAAACACATTTGCATTTCCATATGAACCGTTTTTTCAATCCATTTCCACGGCATGCTCACCGTACACATGAAAATTGTGATCTCAAAGTGTAATGTTCTTTCACTGTTGGTTTGAGCCAAATGGACTGGTTTGAGTATTTCAGAAACCACTGATCTCCTGGGGTTTTCACACACAAGTCTCTAGAGTTTACACACTCACATACACACTCTCTCTCTCTCTCTCTCTCAGGGTGGCCTCAGCTGAGTCACACGCCTGGATCCACAATCCTGTCGCTCAGTCATGCAGCTGGCTAGCTCAGCAGTACTGGCAGCACCCATGTCCCTTTTCAGGGTGTCGATGAAGGTTGCAAGTAGGACAGCCTCAAGTTCTGTAACTGTGGAGAGGGTCCCACAGCAGAAGCTCACCAGCAGGCAGATTCTTGTGCCTGAAGCAGTGGCCCACAAGCCCAAGTCTCCGCCAGGCCACCTTGTCAGAAATTCTGGGGAGGGTACCATATAAATCTTCATTTAGTACATGGCTCTGCCAGCTGACTGGGGGCAAGGATCTCTGGAGGAGTAGTACCTTTCTGGGTGGCCTTGATACACCTGGCATCCCAGTCTGGTCCCCCCCCCCCCATCCAGCATCATGTGATGTGCAAAACACGGCCAATATTCCAGCAAGTGGCCTCACCATCTAGCCTCTCACATGAAGTCAAGTTTATTTGTATCGCGCTTTTAACAATAGACATTGTCACAAAGCAGCTTTACAGAATTTTAGTGACTTTAAACATGAGCTAATTTTAGCCCTAATTCATCCCCAATAAGCAAGTCTGTGGTGATGGTGGCGAGGAAAAACTCCCTCAGATGACTTGAGGAAGAAACCTCGAGAGATTCAAAAGGGAACCCATCCTTATCTGGGTGATAACAGATAACGTGATTATAACATTTTTAACAGTTTTGACATGAAGTCTGTTTTGTTGAAGTTATAACTCTTCATTGATGGAAACTTTAGTGCAAACCAGTTCATGACAACTGCAGTCCTAAAGTTAGCAAGACAACTGTATTTCTCAGCCATAAAAGCATTACAGTAAGTGTCCAGAGCGTCTTCCAAGTGCAACTTTCGACTGTCCATATGGGGCCATCCTCCACAGGAGCGATGTGATGAGACTCCAACCAGACGTAGGGCATCAGGATGGATCAGGCAGGTCCGAGGAGCAAGAGAGGTCAGGATCTCGGTCTCAGGATTGAAATGTAACTCAGAGGGACAGACAGAGGGAAGGGGAGGAAGAGAGAGAAAACGCAGGTTGTTAGGTATGCCCAATGTCACCTGATGAATAAGAACAGTATACATTTTGCACTGAGTACAAGCAGGGACTCCAGCAAAACTAACTATGACAGCATAACTAAAAGGGGAGAGCCAGAAGATAACACAGGCATGAGGGAGCCCCGGGACATAAAGCAGCAGCCACTACACAGTCAGCAAACCCGAGTGAGCAAGCGAGTGGGGGACTGACAACATCCATACATCCCAGTTTACCAAAACACTGTATACCTGAGGACCCTCCAGATCTACTCCTTTACTTCATAAACACTATTAATAAAAGGTTTGACTAAACAGATATGGGCCGGCACGGTGTTGTCGTGGTTAGCACTGTTGCCTCACAGCAAGAAGGTCCTGGGTTCGAACTCAATAACCGACGAGGGCCTTTCTGTGTAGAGTTTACATGTTCTCCCCGTGTCTGCGTAGGTTTCCTCCGGGTGCTCCGGTTTCCCCCACAGTCCAAAGACTTGCAGGTTAGGATAATTGGTGGCTATAAATTGACCGTAAGTGTGAATGTGAGTGTGAATGGTTGTTTGTCTCTGTGTGTCAGCCCTGTGATGACCTGGCGACTTGTCCAGGGTGTACCCCGCCTTTTGCCCATAGTCAGCTGGAATAGGCTCCAGCTGGCCTGTGACCATGTACAGGATAAGCGACTACAGATAATGGATGGATGGATAAACAGACATAGAGACCGTCCGCAGTGGCTCTCAGCATCACCTCTAGTGTCACAGAATCATGGTGGATCTAGGAGAGACAACCCCAATTAAAAAATCCCAACACTCAGTTGGATACTGGTGGTGTGTGGAGTTGCAACCCCATGACCTTACCTTTTTTTGCATTGTAAAGTTCACACAGTGGAAGGTTTACACAGAATGGTGCGAAAAACAAAAAACGTCATCGAGTGAGTGAGTGATAGCTCTGTAGATGGAAACAAACACCTAGTTGATAAGAGAGGTCAGAGATCAGAAAATGGCCAGATTTTAGGTGGTTTGAGGTTTGTGGTTTTTTTGCCAGGAAGGATACAGTAATACATATAATCGCTCTTTACAACTGTGGTGAACAGAAAAGCATCTCAGCATGCAACAGAAAACAGAAGAACACATTGGGTTCCACTCCTGCAGCCAAGAACAGGGATCTGATACTTGGACATGTAATTCATAACGATATCAGAGTCTTTTCACCTCAATCAAATAAACTACAGTGGATGTAAACGGATGCAGTGTTCAGCAACATGACTCCGGTAAATCACACCACAGGAGCTCGGAGTTTTTGTGGAGAGAGAAAAGAAACAAGGGGAAACCCATTAAGGAGCAGCTTATGGTGCGTTCAGTGATGTTTTTTATAGTTTTATGGTCTCTCTCTCTCGGACTCCTCGTGCTCGGCCAGGGCTGCGATCCAGAGGCCAGCTGTCAGAGCATGAAGGATCTCTCGCTCCGATTCACTTGTTATTGCGCTGTCCGAGTGACAAGTATACCTATCGAGTGAGTATTTATTTCAGGAATGTTTTGTTCTGTTTTCCTGCTGTGATGAATGTTTCTTTTATAAATCCCACACCGGGCCTTTTAAGCCGTAAACAATATTTCTCGGAGGCCGAAGATCCCTTGTGCAGCACTCTTGAGGAACCTTGAGATTTCCTGGTTGTGATTTAATGGCTCGTAACTCCTGAAAGGCAATCCTTCTTGGTTTTTTTCTACTTCCTCTCCTCTCCTTTCCTCCTGCTCTTCTCCTGGACATGTCTCTCAGAGAGAAGAAAAAGGCATTTGTTTTTGTTTGTTTTTTCTTTAATAAATGAGAAGTATTGCACATGTACATACAGTACTGCGCAAAAATCATCTGGACTTCCCTTAGTATTTATTTTTCTCCAAAACAAAAAACAACTCCTTCTCAGGGTACAATAAATGTTTGGCGAGTTTTTAACGGAAATGGACAATTTGATGACATTTTCTTGATTGTTTTTATCGATGCTCAGTATCATAATTACAGAATTTACATGTCCAGTGTTTGAGGGAACAGCGCTGGAGCTGGACTCTGACAAGGACTAATGTGAGGGTTTTTTTCCATCTTTTTCCGGCTCATTCCGACTTTATAACGAATGATTCATGATTCACTGCCGATTTCCTGCCATTTTATTTCTTTCTTTCCGTCTTAATTTAAATTTCAGTGGAAATTTGTGTTCAAAATAAGCAAGAACTCTTGTCTGTCTTTGTTTTTTGTTTTTAGGTTTGAAAAGAATATTTTCTGGTCAAACAGTGCTTTATTTATATATATATATATATATATATATATATATATATATATATATATATATATATATATATATATAAAATGTACAGTACTGTGCAAAAGTTTTAGCCCCCTTTTTTCCATACAAATTTTGTTATAGATTTCTATTTTATGACTTCTACATTATCAAGTCAAAACATTACAGAAACATTTTAGTTTTCCAAACGTTTGTGTGTGGGGGGATTTTTTTCCAGCACAAATTTAAATGTTACAGACATTTTAAAAAAAAGTTTGTTTGTATCTGAGCAGCATATTCCATTATTCCATAAGAGAGCACTGGAAGCTCGTTAGCTGTGATTAGTTCTAACGTTCACTATTCAGCACAGAGGTCGTGTTTTTACACAAATGTTTTTCTTTGATTTTTTTATGAATGTGATGATGATGATGTGAACTGATAACCATGTCGTTCTCGACCGGCAGTGAAAGAGTCCTGCTGTAGAGAATCAATCCCCGCTCCAGACTCACTGTGTTTTGATTAATTTATCAATGATGGAGTGAATCATTTCTGTCGTGTCGGACGAAAAATTTTACTCATCCACCAGTAATTAATTCGTTTCTCTCCGTCTCCTGGATTCAGTTTTCCTTTTTATCATTTTAATATCTCTTAATTTATCTCCTAATTTTCTCTTCCTTCCTTTCTTTTTTTGCTTATTGTTTAATTTTTCATTTTTTCTCTCTTCTCACACTGTATTTTTCTCTCCATTTCTTTATTTTTTCTCTTCCTGTTTTCATTGTCTCTCATCCCTTTTTTCCATGAGGAAAATACTGTAGACGGTAAAAAACAAAACACAATCATTCCTGTTACACGTTTTTCTACTAAAAAAAAGAGTGGGGGGGGAGGAAACTTTCCAGTTTAGACCAAGCCCACTTAGTTTTAAATCCAAATACAGATAATTAACAGTTATTCCATGAAATCGAGTCATACATGAACTGATAGTGGACGATTCCATATTTTGTTGCTTTTTTAAAATTTTTTGTGGTTTTGTTTTCGAGTAGAGTTTTTATTTCGTCCTCGGTTGGTTCACTAACACTCTCCGCCATTTTGTTTTTCTCTACTCACGGTAGGTATATGAGCTAATATCCTAGTAGTAGGGTAGCCAATCAGAGTGCATGATTGCTCACATCCAGTGAATTTGGATAGGATAAAATGCTTTAGCTCCTTCTGTAGCTAGCTACTTGTGTGTTTGTACAGATAGTGTTACACCAACCACAGAAAGAAACCATGGCAACCGTCAGCAACTCAAGATCACTGAAACTCGCTGAAGGTTCTCTCCAAAGCCACGCCTTTAAAACACACTCAACCTAGATTGGATACATTATCTTTTTGAACTGAAGTGCAGGAGGCGGAGCTTTCAGAATGACCGGCAATAGCCATGCCTTCTTGTCTAGAGTATTACGAAATCAAATCAAAAAAGCACATGCTGTTTGTTGCCATGGGAACCACAATATGAAAGAGTCCATCTTGACGTGAGTTTTGAGAGATGGTCCAACCACATGTTCAAACAGGAAGTGATTTTTTTTTCTTTTTTCAGTCGGTACTGAGAAAACGAATGTTGTATACAAGTGAGGGTTCGTATTCTCTGACACATCTCGAGTTGCAAATGATCACAAAATGATGCGAGGTAGAAGTTTTTAACTTTCTTCCAAATAAGAAGTGAATCGAGACGAGCACTGTGGGTTTTGTTTTCTTTTTTTGTTCAAGTTAACAGCAAGAGTTTTCCTTTTGAGAATTTTTTTTCACGCTTTTATTCAAAATGTCACGAGAATTAAATTTTTGGAAAACCTCCTACATCGACGATTACGCGTTTCATGCATGGAGTCTGATGTACGATTCCTTGTGAATGAGCCGTTACTATAGAAACGAGAACGTAGTCTGATAGTGAATTAATAAACCTTTATGATTCTGCACTCCATCTACAGTATACGATATCTTCTTTTGTGTGTGTGTGTGTGTGTGTGTGTGTGTGTGTGTGTGTGTGTGTGTGTGTGTGTGTGTTTTGTACCACACACACTCTTTAGTACAATTTAAAGTGCCAATAAATACACAGTTGCCGATGTCCAATGTGTGAAAAATCATTAGCCTGATATCTCTAATTGTGTTTTTCTCTCCTCAGGCGTAATCCTGAGCTGTGTTCATTAACAATGTATGAATTAATTAAAGGCCTTCATAGGATTTCTCCACACTGACGCAGGGAGATAAAGAGCATCCCGTCCCTCACGCCTCGCTACCTTCTCTCCCTTTCCCTGCTTCTCTTAATTGTACCGTTTCCGCATCGTATCGATAGCCGCATTAATTTCACAATAGATCAGCCGTATCGATCCGCGCATCAGTGCGATTTCATTTCTTATAGGGACTAATTACGCAGAGCGGAGCGACAGGAAACTGCTGCATAACTCACACTTTCCCAAGAACGAACAATGAGAACCAGAGATCAACAATACGACACGTTAAACCACGGTGGGATTTCCACCATGTTCATCTGACAGACAAATGTTCTAAAGGTACACACGCTCACCAGCCACTTTAATAGGAACTTCTTGTTGTTGATTCTCAGACTCCTGTTCTTGGCTGCAGGACTGGAACCCAATTTGTTCTTCTGTTTTCTGTTGCATGCTGAGATGCTTTTCTGCTCACCACGGTTGTAAAGAGTGATTATATGAGTTACTATATCCTTCCTGGCCAAAAAGCTTGAACCAATCAGTGCCGAGTTTCCCAAAAGCATTGTAGCAGAAAGATCATCGCTAAATGGTCGAGCGAGCAGCACAATGAACACTCTCTCTCTCTCTCTCTCTCTCCTAGTTAAGATGCTGTTAGTGTTTAAGAGGGTTTTGGGAAACCCACCAAGACGTCTCTTAAGACGTTTGTTTCCACCCACAGAATTGTCGCTCGCTCAATGTTTTTTGTTTTTCGCACCATTCTGGCTGATTAGAGAACTGCATCAAATCGCAGGTGGATGTCTGGGTGTTCCTAATAAAGTGGCCGGTGAGTGTATATCCATCCATCCATTATCTCTAGCCGCTTTATCCTGTTCTACAGGGTCGCAGGCGAGCTGGAGCCTATCCCAGCTGACTACGGGCGAAAGGCGGGGTACACCCTGGACAAGTCGCCAGGTCATCACAGGGCTGACACATAGACACAGACAACCATTCACACTCACATTCACACCTACGCTCAATTTAGAGTCACCAGTTAACCTAACCTGCATGTCTTTGGACTGTGGGGGAAACCGGAGCACCCGGAGGAAACCCACGCGAACACGGGGAGAACATGCAAACTCCACACAGAAAGGCCCTCGCCGGCCACGGGGCTCGAACCCGGACCTTCTTGCTGTGAGGCGACAGCGCTAACCACTACACCACCGTGCCGCCCCTGTGAATGTGTGTGTGTATATATATATAATATATATGTGTGTGTAACTTTCCATCTACTTGCTGTTTACGATTTTTGTTCCTAAAGTGACATTCCGCTAACTAGCTAGCATCGATTAACAGTTTTGAAGTGAAATACATGATCCCATAAACATCCGAGATCCGTTTAAACAGCTCTACAACTCTGAATTCTTCCTTGGAAAGTTCTCTGAGCTTCGACTCGCAAATCCAAGTTGCGATTCCGTGACGTCACGTCAACATGGCGGCGCTCGCAGTGAAAAGTAAGAGCAAGAAAGAAGAGCGTTTTTTTAAAGGATTTTACGCCAGATTTTGCATCTGTTTATGTTTGAATTCAGTAAATGCTGCGTGACTTTAATTGTTAAAATGTTAATTTAGTTTCTGCAAGAATTTTTTTAGTTAAGCTGCTCTTATTTTTATTTTATTTTCAGTTCTATTAAAGGCGGCACGGTGGTGTAGTGGTTAGCGCTGTCGCCTCTGTTAATCGATGCTAGCCAGTTAGCGGAATGTCACTTTAGGAACAAAAATCGTAAACAGCGAGTAGATGGAAAGTTACACACACATATATATTATATACAGTGATGCTTGAAAGTTTGTGAACCCTTTAGAATTTTCTATATTTCTGTATAAATATGACCTAAAACATCATCAGATTTTCACACAAGTCCTAAAAGTAGATCAAGAGAACCCAGTTAAACAAATGAGACAAAAATATTATACTTGGTCATTTATTTATTGAGGAAAATGATCCAATATTACATATCTGAGAGTGGCAAAAGTATGTGAACCTCTAGGATTAGCAGTTAATTTGAAGGTGAAATTAGAGTCAGGTGTTTTCAATCAATAGGATGACAATCAGGTGCGAGTGGGCACCCTGTTTTATTTAAAGAACAGGGATCTATCAAAGTCTGATCTTCACAACACATGTTTGTGGAAGTGTATCATGGCACGAACAAAGGAGATTTCTGAGGACCTCAGAAAAAGCGTTGTTGATGCTCATCAGGCTGGAAAAGGTTTCAAAACCATCTCTAAAGAGTTTGGACTCCACCAATCCACAGTCAGACAGATTGTGTACAAATGGAGGAAATTCAAGACCATTGTTCCCCTCCCCAGGAGTGGTTGACCAACAAAGATCACTCCAAAAGCAAGGAGTGTAATGGTTGGCGAGGTCACAAAGGACCCCAGGGTAACTTCTAAGCAACTGAAGGCCTCTCTCACATTGGCTAATGCTAATGTTCATGAGTCCACCATCAGGAGAACACTGAACAACAATGATGTGCATGGTAGGGTTGCAAGGAGAAAGCCACTGCTCTCCAAAAAGAACATTGCTACTCATCTGCAGTTTGCTAAAGATCACGTGGACAAGCCAGAAGGCTATTGGAAAAATGTTTTGTGGACGGATGAGACCAAAATAGAACTTTTTGGTTTAAATGAGAAGCATTATGTTTGGAGAAAGGAAAACACTGCATTCCAGCATAAGAACCTTATCCCATCTGTGAAGCATGGTGGTGGTAGTATCATGGTTTGGGCCTGTTTTGCTGCATCTGGGCCAGGACGGCTTGCCATCATTGATGGAACAATGAATTCTGAATTATACCAGTGAATTCTAAAGGAAAATGTCAGGACATCTGTCCATGAACTGAATCTCGAGAGAAGGTGGGTCATGCTGCAAGACAATGACCCTAAGCACACAAGTTGTTCTACCAAAGAATGGTTAAAGAAGAATAAAGTTAATGTTTTGGAATGGCCAAGTCAAAGTCCTGACCTTAAACCAATGGAAATGTTGTGGAAGGACCTGAATGAGCAGTTCATGTGAGGAAACCCACCAACATCCCAGAGTTGAAGCTGTTCTGTACGGAGGAATGGGCTAAAATTCCTCCAAGCCGGTGTGCAGGACTGATCAACAGTTACTGCAAACGTTTAGTTGCAGTTATTGCTGCACAAGGGGGTCACACCAGATACTGAAAGCAAAGGTTCACATACTTTTGACACTCACAGATATGTAATATTGGATCATTTTCCTCAATAAATAAATGACCAAGTATAATATTTTTGTCTCATTTGTTTAACTGGGTTCTCTTTATCTACTTTTAGGACTTGTGTGAAAATCTGATGATGTTTTAGGTCATATTTATGCAGAAATATAGAAAATTCTAAAGGGTTCACAAACTTTCAAGCACCACTGTATATACACACACACATTCACAGGGGCGGCACGGTGGTGTAGTGGTTAGCGCTGTCACCTCACAGCAAGAAGGTCCGGGCTCGAGCCCAGCGGCCGGCGAGGGCCTTTCTGTGCGGAGTTTGCATGTTCTCCCCGTGTCCGCGTGGGTTTCCTCCGGGTGCTCCGGTTTCCCCCACAGTCCAAAGACATGCAGGTTAGGTTAACTGGTGACTCTAAATTGAGCGTAGGTGTGAATGTGAGTGTGAATGGTTGTCTGTGTCTATGTGTCAGCCCTGTGATGACCTGGCGACTTGTCCAGGGTGTACCCCGCCTTTCGCCCGTAGTCAGCTGGGATAGGCTCCAGCTTGCCTGCGACCCTGTAGAACAGGATAAAGTGGCTACAGATAATGAGATGATGAGTTCTATTAAAAAAAAAATAATCAAGTCCACATTAAAAACCCAAATGCGTCTTTAGTTCCAGTTTTTGTAGACAGCAACGGAAGACAGTTTTAAATGAAGATAAGACACACACCCTTTTACACACCTTTGTATGAACGCTCTAATTTGGGAATGAAAATGTTTCCAAGTTGGAATATTGAGAATTCCCAGTTCTGAACGCAGTACGAAGACGCTCTGGAAGCTCGTTAGCTGTGATTAGTTCTAACGTTCGCTATTCAGCACAGAGGTCGTGTTTTTACACAAATGTTTTTCTTTGATATTTTTTATGAATGTGATGATGATGATGTGAACTGATAACCATGTCGTTCTCGACCGGCAGTGAAAGAGTCCTGCTGTAGAGAATCAATCCCCGCTCCAGACTCGCTGTGTTCTGATTAATTTATCAATGACGGAGCGAATCGTTTCTGTCGTGTCGGACGAAAAATTTTACTCGTCCAACAGTAATTATTTTCCTTCTGCTTAACTCTGACAAGACTGAAGTACTTGTACTCGGACCACATACAGCTAGAAGTAAGTTTTCTGATTACACAGTAACTCTGGATGGCCTTTCTGTTTCTTCACGTGCAGCAGTAAAAGACCTCGGAGTGATTATTGACCCCAGTCTTTCATTCAAAACTCACATTGATAACATCACCCGGATAGCTTTCTTTCATCTCAGAAATATTGCAAAAATAAGAAATTTAATGTCATTGCGTGACGCAGAAAAACTAGTCCATGCTTTCGTTCCCTCCAGGTTGGATTATTGTAATGCCTTACTGTCTGGATGTTCCAATAAGTGCATAAACAAGCTCCAGTTAGTTCAAAATGCAGCAGCAGGAGTCATTACTAGAACTAGAAAATATAACCCCATCACCCCTGTCTTATCCACACTGCATTGGCTCCCAATCAAATTTGGTATTGATTATAAAATACTACTATTGACCTTTAAAGCACTGAATGGTCTCGCACCACAGTACCTGAGTGAACTTCTGCTCCTCTATGACCCGCCACGCCTACTTAGATCAAAAGGTGCAGGCTATCTGCTGGTACCTCCTATAGTGAAGGCTACATCAGGGGGCGGAGCCTTTTCTTACAAAGCCCCACAGTTATGGAACAGCCTTCCAAGTAGTGTTCGGGAATCAGACACAGTCTCAGCATTTAAGTCTAGGCTGAAAACATTTATGTTTAGTCAAGCCTTGTGTTAATGGTGTTTACGAGGTAAAGGTGTAGATCTGGAGGATCCTCAGACAGAGTGTTTTGGTAAACTGGGATGTATGGATGCTGTCAGTCCCCACTCGCTTGCTCACTCGAGTTTGTTGACGGTGTAGTGGCTGCTGCTTTATGTCCCGGGGCTCCCTCATGCCTGTGTTACCTTCTGGCTCTCTCCTTTTAGTTATGCTGTCATAGTTAGTTGCCGGAGTCCCTGCTTGTACTCGGTGCAATATGTATACTGTTCCTACTTATTCAGGTGACATTGGGCATACCTAACAACCTGTGTTTTCTTTCTCTCCCCCCCACCCCAAATCTGTCCCTCTGAGTTACATGGAGTCAACAGGAAATCTTTTGGTGGAGAGGGTGGAGACCTCGACTGGCTATCGTAGCCTGCAGGGAATCGGCCATCAGACATTCTGTCGCATGTCCCAGACCCGGTGAAATGTAACTGAATTGTCTTGGCCAGCCCTAAGGGTCCCATCTGCATCTCATCATTGCTGAGGAGTGTGCTCCCATCACCCAATCAAGCATCCAGCCAGAGCAGGTCGTGATATATTTTTTACCATATTAACATGCCATTGTTGTGTGTTATGCCTGATGTAAAGACTCTCGTCTCTGCGAGCCTACCACACAGATTTAATACTTGTCATTTTTAGGGCATACCTAACAACCTGTGTTTTCTTTCTCTCTCTCTTCCGCCCCCCCCCCAATCTGTCCCTCTGAGTTACATGTTGATCCTGGGATTGAGATGCTGGCCTCTTCTGCCCCTCGGACCTGCTTGATCCATCCTGGTGCCCTGTGTCTGGTCGGAGTTTTATCGCACCGCTCCTGTGAAGGACGGCCCCATGAGGACAGTTGAGGGTTATACCTGTTAAAACTGTTAATATTATAGTCAGGCTGTCTGTTGTTGCCCAAATGAGGATGGGTTCCCTTTTGAGTCTGGTTCCTCTCGAGGTTTCTTCCTCATGTCGTCTGAGGGAGTTTTTCCTTGCCACCGTCGCCACAGGCTTGCTCATTGGGGATAGATTAGGGATAAAATTAGCTCATGTTTTAAGTCGTTCAAATTCTGTAAAGCTGCTTTGCGACAATGTTTATTGTTAAAAGCGCTATACAAATAAACTTGACTTGACTTGACTTAATTAATTCCTTTCTCTCCGTCTCCTGGATTCAGTTTTCCTTTTTATCATTTTAATATCTCTTAATTTATCTCCTAATTATTTTATTCTCTCTTCCTTCCTTTCTTTTTTTGCTTATTGTTTAATTTTCATTTTTTCTCCCTTCTCACATTGTATTTTTTCTCTCCTTCATTTCATTTTTTCTATTCCTGTTTTCGTGTCTCTCATCCCTTTTTTCTTCCTGTCTTTCTGCCTTGATTGTGACTTTTTTATTAATTTTTTTCCCTCATCTCCCTGGTTAGTTCTGTTTTGTTCTTTTCTTTGTCTTCATTCACTTTTTCTCAGTTTTAATTTTTCTTACTTGCTCTTACTAATTTGTTCTTTCGCTCTTCTCTCTTGTTTGCTATTTCTTTCTTTTTCTTTCTCTCTCTTCATTTTGTTATTTTCTTTTTCAATTCTTTCTTTCTTCGCATTTTGTTCTTTTCTTTGTCCTCAATTCCTTCTTTCTAATTTAAAAATGTCTTCCATTCTCGTACCGTTTTTGCTCTTTTGCTTGTCTTTGTTCATTCTCTCTCACTCTCTCATTTTGGTCTTTTCTTTCTCTCTTCTCATTTTGTTCTTTTCTTTGCCTTCACTTCTTTCTTTTTCTTTCTTTCTTAAAAATTTCTTCCATTCTCACTACTTTTGCTCTTTTGCTTGTCTCCTTTCTTTCTTTCTTTCTTTCTTTCTTTCTTTCTTTCTTATTTAAAAATGTCTTCCATTCTCAGACCATTTTTGCTCTTTTGCATGTCTTTGCTCTCTCTCTCCATTTTGCTCTTTTCTTTCTTTCTTTCCTTCTATTTTGTTATTTTGTCTTCAATTCTTTTTCTTTTTCTTTCTTTCTTATTTAAAATTTCTTCCATTCTCATACTATTCTTGCTCTTTTGCTTGTCTCCTTTGTTCTCTCTCTCCATTTTGTTCTTTTCTTTTTCAATTCTTTCTTTCTTCGCATTTTGTTATTTTCTTTGTCCTCAATTCTTTCTTTCTTTCTTATTTAAAAATTTGTTGCATTCTCATACCATTTTTGCTCTTTTGCATGTCTTTGTTTGTTCTCGCTCTCTCTCCATTTTGCTTCTTTCTTTCTTTCTTTCTTTCTTTCTTTCCATTTTGTTATTTTGTCTTCATTTTTTTTCTTTTCTTTCTTTCTTATTTATAAATTTCTTCCATTCTCGTACCATTTTTGCTCTTTTGCATGTCTTTATTCTCTCTCTCCATTTTGCTCTTTTCTTTCTTTCTTTCTTTCTTTCTTTCTTTCCATTTTGTTATTTTGTCTTCAATACTTTTTCTTTCTTTCATTCTTTCTTTCTTTCTTATTTAAAAATTTCTTCCATTCTCATACTATTTTTGCTCTTTTGCTTGTCTCCTTTGTTCTTTCTTTCTTTCTTTCTTTCTTTCTTTCTTTCTCAAAGCGGAGGTATTTAGTTCTCAACTAAACTACACTCACAGCAGCTGCGAGAAGAAAAAAAATAAATTCTTAAACGATGAACAGAAATTTGAGATGAAACGAGTTTTTGATAAAAGCTCAGACATTTAACATGTCGTCTTCTCATCTCATTATCTGTAGCCGCTTTATCCTGTTCTACAGGGTGGCAGGCAAGCTGGATCCTATCCCAGCTGACTACGGGTGAAAGGCGGGGTTCACCCTGGACAAGTCGCCAGGTCATCACAGGGCTGACACATAGACACAGACAACCATTCACACTCACATTCACACCTACGGTCAATTTAGAGTCACCAGTTAACCTAACCTGCATGTCTTTGGACTGTGGGGGAAACCGGAGCACCCGGAGGAAACCCACGCGGACACGGGGAGAACATGCAAACTCCGCACAGAAAGGCCCTCGCTGGCCACGGGGCTCGAACCCGGACCTTCTTACTGTGAGGCGACAGCGCTAACCACTACACCATCGTGCCGCCCACATGTCGTCTTATTTTATTTATTTTGTTTGTTTTAATTTGACTTATCCATTCCAAAAGTAATGGCACTGTGTTTTGGGCTAGAGCCCTGCACTCCCGCGGGACCCGACACAAAGCAGTGCGGCGCGGGACAAATTTTGAAAGCTCATTGCGGGCGTGGGCGGGAGGGGGAGTGCACAATGCGGGCGGGAGAGGTGATAAGCTGCAGTCCCGCTAACTAAAAATGTATTTAAAATAAAATTTATAAATTATTAATTTATGTCTATCATATATAATTTGTGCTGGATATTTTATTTGGCATTAATAAAAACATTTTAAGATGCTTAAATTTGCAGATGTGGTCTAATCTCGCGTACATTTCCGATTCCTTTCCGCTCTTCCGTGTTTGAGATCTCCGATCATGGCAGAAGAGCAGAGCTCCTCTAGTGAAGCTCACAGTGCTTCAGAAGTAAGTGCTGCTTTAAAAAGAGGTACAATTACCGTTAAAAAGTCAAGAGTCCTGAAATCAGACATTTGGAAGTCGTTCTCACTCGTGTACGACGCAGAGGGAAATCAGCTGCCCTTTGCTTGTTGTGATAAGTGCCAAAAGGTTCTGACTTACAATGGCCATAAATCAGGTACATCAGGCCTGAATCGCCATGTATGTACTGTCTTAAAAGGACAACAATTGTTGGAGTTCAGAGGGAACAATGCAAAAGTGACAGATGTATTGAAGGCAAAGACCGTGGAGAAATGCGTTGGTTTTGTTGCTGCGGACCTCCGCCCGTATGACAGCATCGCTGGTCGGGGATTAGTTCAGTTAGCCCAACACTTAGTTGACACGGCAGCCACAATAGGCAAATTCGATGTGCAAGATATTCTGCCCCATCCAACAACTGTGTCACATCATGTAGATGATGGGGCACTCAAATTTAGAAGAGCTGTTGTTGATGACATGAACAATGACAAGAACTTTCGTGAGAAATAACACGAACATCTGCATCATGTGGGATTTGCGGGTGGGAGCAGGACAAAATATGGCAGGCATGGGCGGGAGCGGGACTGAAAATCATAATTCTTTGCAGGAGCGGGCGGGAGCGGGACTGCACTATGTGGGAGCTGGCGGGAGCGGGACTGAAAATTCTGTCCCATGCAGACCTCTATTTTGGGCTGCAGTCGCTGCTCTGCTCTGAAAGCTGCAGAAACTCCAGCTGTTCCAGTCCTCGAATATCTCTTCAGTTCCATTAGAAAATGATGAATGGACTTTATTTAGCTTTAAAGGACACGAAAATGACTGAGGAATTGCATCAGGAGTGGGATTAAAAAAAATAACCTCACACACGATCTGTTAAAGCAAGACATTTTATTTAAGAAAGACTTTTCTCAGCGTGATGTAATGCTGTAATCCTTACAGCGATGAGCGTTTCAGCTAAACATCGACACAAATAATCTCAATATCAGAACATTCATTAGATGTTTAACAAGTTAACTGGAGAGGAGAAATTATATTCATCTGACTGTACACAGATTTTTGGTCGTATTTTTAATTTAAGACTAAAACTGTGCAAAATCGAAATAAAGCCTCTGGCAGCAGACTGTGTGATGGAGTGTTTTCTCTGCATCACGATGAAGCTCCTCTTACGATAGACCTGTGATTCAGGAAATAAATGTCTTTGTTCTGCTTACGTCATCAATTATCATGATCCGGGGATTCATTCGTGTGGGAAAACATGCTCACGTAAACACAAACAAAGTGAGATTGAGGTCATAAGAAGGGTGTGTGTGTGTGTGTGTGTGTGTGTGTGTGTGTGTGTGTGTGTGTGTTAGCATGTTTCATTTATCATCATCACAGCTAGCGGTGTATTTGTAGCTGTAGCGCGAGTTTGCCATCTTCGAGGTTTCGAGGTTACAGGAAGAAAGACGAGACAAAAATATACAAAAGCATATGCAAGATAGATATACAAAAAAAACAAAGACCGTGGAAAGAAAAGCCCAAGATGGACGAGGAAGACAAAAAAGAAAAACAAGAAAGATGGAATGAAAACCGCTAAGCATTTTTTTTAAAGGAGTGGTGAAGCAGCGCTCTGGTGATCAACTGGTCACAATTGATTGATTGATTGATTGATTGATTGATTGATTGATTGATTGATTGATTGATTGATTGAGGAAATGTATCTGATGTGGGCGGAGCTGTGATGCTTTCAGTTAGGAAAAAAAAAGATCCATTGAGTTAATCAAGGGAAAAGAGCATGAACTCAACACTGAAGTCACTGGAGAGATGAAGTAATGTTACTTGTGAGTGTCCCAGTGCTCACAACTATCAATTTCTCTCACACACACACACACACACACACACACACGTGCACACACATGCTCTCTCCTGCCTATCAACTCCTCTAATGAACGGAAAGGTCAAAGCGCTAATAAAACTGTTAGCAGAAACGAGTCTGTGCGATGTGTTAATGCACTTTTAATTCCTGTTAGCAAATTTCATCCCCCAGCAGTTTCGTCTCATGCTAATGAGAAATAAAACGGCGAGTGATGGCGGAGCGGGAGAGCGGCAGAGCGGCAGAGTCGACTCGCTCAGGAACGCCGGGTCAACTTCACGGGCCGAGGACCTGCTTCTAGCCGTCCGATTGGGCTGGGTTAATTAAAGAGCAAAACTCCATCTGTTCTTCATCAGCTCGCTTCTTCAGACGCAGACGAGTCGTTATTTCCTCTCGACGTTCATTCGTTCAAGCTCGGCGTTAACGTTTTCAAGCTTATTTCAGTACGATGACAAAATGATTGATGATTATGATGGGATTATTAAACAATTCCGTAAAGCACGTCCCTGAAATATTTTCTTCCTTTCTGCTAATCATTTTATTTATTAAAGTTAAATAATTAAACATCACACCATTTTATAGTATCGTTTGTGGAAACAAGTTCGTTATTCTCATTCAAAAAAGCTTTTCATGTTACGACTTGTAAAATATCCAGACCGGAATTGTTAACAGTAACGCAGGTTGGCGTCAAAACCCAGGAACACGATCCATGCAACCTGAAAGGGATAAATACTAGTACAGAGCTGAACACGGAACAGGTGACCACAATCAGGCAACGAACCAATCACAGGACAGGAGTGGAAATTGAATTAAATCGAAAAAGCATGTGCTGTTTGTTGCTATGGGAACCACAATATGAAAGAGTCCATCTTGACATCATGAGCTTTGAGAGATGGTTCAAACAGAAAGTGATTTTTCTTTTCTTTTTCCTTTTTTCAGTCAGTACTGAGATAGCGAGTGTTGTATAAAAGTCAGGGTTCGTATTCTCTGACACAACTCAAGTCGCAAATGATGACAAAATGGCGCGAGGTGCAAGTTTTTAATTTTCTTCCAAATGAGAAGTGAATCGAGATGAGCACTGTGGGTTTTGTTTTCTTTTTTTTGTTCTTCAAGTTAACAATTAATCGCTTTTACCTTTAGGACAGGAAGTGAGTTCTTACTTTGATCATCTACATCATCCGCATTAGTGTCTGTCTCAGAGATAAAAGTCACTCACGGTGTTTTAAACACGAGCCTCATCGTCGTCGTCATCATCATCGCTACGTAAATCCACTGATCTGATCTCTTCATGCTAACACGTTCTCCATCTGATTTCTGTTCTCTCGGATCTTGGGATTTGAAACATTTTCAAACTTTGTACAGAGCGTATAAGCGCTCTTCTCTTCTCTGTTTTGATGATGATGATTTGTATCGTGGAAAAGCTGAAAGTCAGGAACAGAAATCGTATCAGTACGTTGATTGATTAGCATCATCCCTAAATGATACTGTATGTTTGAAGGTTGGACGTGATCTGGGATCAGTCGTCTCCTGAATGAAGAATTTATATCACCTCCTTCAGGAAGAAGATATCGACTAATTCGACATAAATTTTGTTTTGCTTTTTTTTTACTGTATTCATTGATTTTGATTTGATTTTGTCTTTTATCAAATGCCTTACATGGATAATAAAGAGAACTGAACATTGACGGTTGATATCCGATTCAAGTCAAGTCAAAGTCCCTATCATGGCAGAATCTGGTCTACCCAGGCAGCCTCCTGTCCCAGTACTAACCAACTCTCTTTAAGGTGTATGGGTGCGGCGCCAATCTCCGTTTCCATAGCCCTTGGCCTCTCGCCTATACAGCTAGAGTTACAGTGGGGGGCGGGTCCGCTGGTAACTGTGAGAGTTTGACTCGCCACTCGCACCTGTATTGCAGTGTGCCTTGCCAGACGATGGTAGGTACCATTTTTATGATGGTCTTTGGTATGACCCGACCGCGAGTAGATCTCCCGGTTGAGAGGCAGATACACTAACTGCTAGGTCAACTCGTGGTTGAAATCCGTGATTACAGAGATGCAAAGTCCAACCCCACCTCCTCATCCTGGATAACGCTCTTGTCTATAGACAGGGGCGGCTAAAGGGGCTCTGGTGAAGGCAGGATGGGCTGAGCAAGCCACTGCTGGATAAATACTGCTCGAGTTACTCAAGATAAGCATCAAAAGGACGGATAGACTTGGAATAATTAACCTAGAAGTGGAAAAGGAAAAGCTAAACCCTTTCTAAAATTGTCTACTATAAATGTTGGGACTATATGCGGTAAGGAAGAAGAAGCTATCAACCTCATGAGAGAGAAACATTGGGATATGGTTGGAATATTGGAGACAAGACTAAAAGGTGAGGGCTATAAATATAAAGTGCTACATGATGATGGCGTCAGCTGTCCATCGCTAGTGATGAAGACTACTTCATTAGGATGCACAGAAACACAGATGGGCTGCAAGGCCCGCACCAGAGCGACAGAGTCGCCCGCGCTGGCGGCACAAACAGCCCGGCCAAGCTGCCATGGAATATCTGGCCTTGTGAGCTCTCACATACTATTCTCCTCTCCTAACAAAGCACCTTGCACAGTAAGGTAAGACAAACAATGTCGTGCCCTCATTATGTTGTCTCTCTGGACCTCCAGACCTGATGCCAAGTGGTGCACAAAAGTGCCACAGACCTGACAGATATGGAAGTTGCCCCACAGCGACAACTGACTTGCCAAGTGATGCCATCCGTTGGCCATTTGAGTGGCTCTTCCGCATGCCATCTAGTGGTGCGCCATTGACCCTGTTGGGTTCATCTGCCGCCGAAAAGCACCCTGCTGCCAGTGCCTTATTGGTGATGTACTATTTAACCCATAGCTGGAACCCAGGCAGGTGCTACCACTCTGGGTCAGAGCAAACCTGGGAGCAATGGTGATTAAGGGGTAACTCCACTTTCCCCAATACTCAAGTCCTCCCAGATCTGAGACTCACCACCGGATGCAGTTTAAAGTCATACCCAGGACTTGTAGTGTTGCACTACAAGGGATCTGAAGATGAGCACCATGGTGTTGGTTTTGTCTTCTATCAATACTGCATTACGGCTGTGAAGCATGGACCCTTACATCAAAGACCAAGAGTAGGATGGAGGCAGTGCAGGTGGTGGAGATGAGAGTTCTTAGAATGATCAAGGGTATGACCAAACTCAACAAACTCAGGAATGAAAAAATGAGACAAGAACTGGGTGTGGAGAGTGTCCTCACTTTTGTGGAGTGTGCCCAACTTAGGTGGTTTGGTCATATAATGAGAATGGAGGACCAAAGGAATGGTTCATCTGGAAACCTACGACTAAAAGACCTGTAGGACGGCCAAGAAAGCGATGGATCCAAAACATTACTGAGTTGCTCACAACAAGATCGACATCTTTGGACTCTAATGGAAGCCAAATTATTTAAAGATGGGGATAAATGGAAAACGCTTATCTGCTGTCAGGTGTGAGGTCTATCAGGAGTGGGGTGAGGATGAGAGGGTGAGAGAGCTCCGATTACGAACAGAATTGACTTCAGAAAAGATTTCTGTTCATGTTATATGCCATTTAACTCTTAATTAAATTAAGTCTCAAGATTCTACCGCTGTTTTTTTTGTTTGTTTGTTTTTTAATCTAGCTTCTTACGCAACATGATATTTACCAGAAGATTCCAAGGTGATGTGAGAAATTGTGAAAATATAAACAGGTAGAACTTAAAGGAACAACTTTCAGATATTTGACCTTGCTATGACCTTGACCTTGTTTGGATCAATTTCAAAATCTAATCAGTTCATCTTCTGGTTACGAAGATCGTTCCAAATCAATCCTACAACCAAGCGAGCACTCATTATTGAGATATCGCTCTATCGTAGAGATGTCAAAGGACACGACTGGAAGAAAAAATGCATTTTTCTAAATTCTAAAGCGTCTAAACAGCATTTTCGGCGTGTTTACCTTCCACTCCATCCATCCATCCATCCATCCCTGATACCCATACTCTTTATATTACTGTATTTCAGCTGATAAGATTTTGTTCTTACTGTTAAACTCAATAACTCACCCCTTGTTCAGGTAAACCAGGCGAGCTTTAAAATACTGACTGATCACTTCACTTTTCACAAAAGACGGAAAAACAGTCAAGTGTGGCCTTTTTACATCCATCCTAATGCTTTCTAAAGTCCGATAACTCTGAGTAAATTTGCCCATTACTGTACACCGTCCAGGAGCCGAGAGCAAAAGAAAACACTCGGAGAAAGCCATTAGAAGCAGGAGGAGGCACAGACGCACTCTATTACCAAACTGTGCCTTTTAATCAATAAAGAGATAAAAGATATTTTAATCAAAGACATATTTCCTTGTTTGTGTAATGCCTTTTTTCCGCCGTGCGCCTAATCTTTAAACGGGTGAAAATGATGCATAATGCACTCCCCAAGAGCCACTCATCCATAGAAAGCCAAAAGCAGACCGTCAGCAGAATCGCGCAGCCGGGCCCCGGCGCTCGCACCGCGCTAAATTGCATTACGACATTTATATTAAAGAAAATTGCATCCTGTAAACTCAAATATTATCCATGCCTCCCCCCGCTACGCTACACCCACACACATACAAAAGATTACATTACACACACACACACACACACAACACACACACACACACACACACACACACAGGGCTGCTATTAAGGCTGGAGCTATTTGTCCAACACGCTAGCATCCGCAACAGCATTAGCGGGGTAACCTGAGATACTCATGGCTTTACTGAACTCCACTCATTCCAGGCTAAAGAGCTAGCACTGTGGAACAGATCGGGTTCCAGTCTGTGGCTTTAAACAGCTTTTCATGCGAGAGAGAGAGAAAGAAAGAGAGAGTGAGAGAGAGAGAGATTGAGAAAGTAAATGGAAGTTTTCCAGGCTAGCTAGCATGGCATCTCGTGTAACATTTTAACTTCTTAGCTTAAGAGAAGGTTTTTTTAACAAATGTGAAATGTCGCATATACAGTGGAGTATGACTCTGAGATTCACTCTTAAGAGGTCTGAGAATAAAGTGAAGTAAATGTTTAAAAATGTCTAGTGTTTATAAAACTTCATGCTAGCACATATCGCAGTTTCTCTATCTCTAACGATCCTCGATGAGATTTCTATTTAAATGATATATTCTTTGCGGGCGGCACAGTGGTGTAGTGGTTAGCGCTATCACCTCACAGCAAGAAGGTCCAGGTTCGAGCCCCGTGGCCGGCGAGGGCCTTTCTGTGTAGAGTTTGCATGTTCTCCCCATGTCCACGTGGGTTTCCTCCGGGTGCTCCGGTTTCCCCCACAGTCCAAAGACATGCAGGTTAGGTTAACTGGTGACTCTAAATTGAGCGTAGGTGTGAATGTGAGTGTGAATGGTTGTCTGTGTCTATGTGTCAGCCCTGTGATGACCTGGTGACTTGTCCAGGGTGTACCCCGCCTTTCGCCCGTAGTCAGCTGGGATAGGCTCCAGCTTGCCTGCAACCCTGCAGAATAGGATAAAGCGGCTAGAGATAATGAGATGAGATGAGATATTCTTTGCCTCTGGCTTGTTCATTATGGATACATTTATACATTTACAAACAGCCTACCAATCAGGAAAAGGAGGCGTGGTCTACTCACCTGTCAGTCATGTTGCCCATCCATTCAGCAAGCTTCAGAGAATAAAGTTAAATCCCTCAGCTAAGAACCTTCAGCAAACCAGAGAACCTTTGAGAAACCCTTTCTTACTTCCACCAGCAGTGTTGGAGGAGGTTATGTTTTTGCCTCTTGTTTGTTTGTTTGTTCCCAACTTAACTCAAAAAGTAAAGAACAGATTTTGATGAAATTTTGAGGAAAGGTGAGCCATGGGTCAAGGAACAACTGATTAGTCTATCCACACTGCATTGGCTCCCAATCAAATTTCACATTAATTATAAAATACTACTGTTGACCTTTAAAGCACTGAATGGTCTCACGCCTCAGTACCGCAGTGAACTTCTGGTTCTTTATGACCCATCATGCCTACTTAGATCAAAAGGTGCAGGATATTTGTTGGTACCTCAAATAGTGAAGGCTACAGCAGGGGGCGGGACTGTGAGTTGGCCTAGTGGTTAGCGTGTCCGCCTCTCAATTGGGAGATCGTGAGTTCTACTCACGGTCGGGTCGTACCAAAGACCATCATAAAAATGGTACCTACTGCTGTCTGGCAAGGCATGCTGCAATACAGATGCGAGTGGGGAGTCAAACTCTCACAGTTACCAGAGGACTAGCCCCCCACTGTAACCCTAGCTATGTAATAGGCGAGAGACCGAGGGCTATGAAAACGGAGATTGGCGCTGCCCTATGTGCCACATGGCGTGGGAAGGGCTTTGACTTTGACAGCAGGGGGCAGCGCCTTTTCTTACGAAGCCCCACGGTTATGGAACAGCCTTCCAAGTAGTGTTCAGAAATCAGACACAATCTCAGGGTTTAAGTCTCGGCTGAAAACATATCTGTTTAGTCAAGCTTTTTGTTAATAGTTTTTATGAGGTAAAGGAGTAGATCTGGAGGGTCCTCAGGCATAGAGTGTTTTGGTAAACTGGGGTGTATGGATGCTGTCCCCTCCCCACCACTCTCATTCGCTCACTCAGGTTTGTTGACGGTGGAGCGCCTGCTGCTTTATGTCCCGGGGCTCCCTCATGACTGTGTTACCTTCTGGGTTTCCCTTTTAGTTATGCTGTCATAGTTAGTCTTGCCGGCGGCACGGTGGTGTAGTGGTTAGCGCTGTCGCCTCACAGCAAGAAGGTCCTGGGTTCGAGCCCCGGGGCCGGCGAGGGCCTTTCTGTGTGGAGTTTGCATGTTCTCCCCGTGTCCGCGTGGGTTTCCTCCAGGTGCTCTGGTTTCCCCCACAGTCCAAAGACATGCAGGTTAGGTTAACTGGTGACTCTAAATTGAGCGTAGGTGTGAATGTGAGTGTGAATGGTTGTCTGTGTCTATGTGTCAGCCCTGTGATGACCTGGTGACTTGTCCAGGGTGTACCCCGCCTTTCGCCCATAGTCAGCTGGGATAGGCTCCAGCTTGCCTGCGACCCTGTAGAAGGATAAAGCGGCTAGAGATAATGAGATGAGATGAGATGAGTTAGTCTTGCCAGAGTCCCTGCTTGCACTCAGCGCAAAATGTATCCTGTTCTTACTCATTAGGTGACACCAGGCATACCTAACCAGCTCTCTCTCTCTCTCTGTTGAGTTACATTTCAATCCTGAGACACCTATGATGCTGACCTCTTCTGCTCCTCGGACCTGCCTGATCCATCCTGATACCCTACTTCTGGCTGGAGTCTCATCACATCACTCCTGTGGAGGACGGCCCCATATGGACACACTTAGAAGACGCTCTGGAAGCTTACAGCTTTTTGCTACAATGGTTTAGGACTACAATCACCATGACAACTTTAGGACTGCAGTTGTCAGGAACAGTTTTGCACTCATCAATGAACAGTTTATAACTTCAACAAAACAGACTTCATGTTAAAACTATAATGAATTCCGTGGTTACACAGTTATACTTCATGACTCTATAGGACACTGTTATAGAAGTGAGTTATTTATAATCACGCTATCTGTTATCACCCAGATGAGGATGGGTTCCCTTTAGAGTCTGGTTTCTCTTGAGGTTTCTTCATGTCATCCAAGGGAGTTTTTCCTCGCTACCTTCATCTCAGGCTTGACCATTAGAGATAAAATTAGCTCATGTTTAAAGTCTTTAATTTTCTGTAAAGCTGCTTTGTGACAATGTCTGTTGTTAAAAGAACTATACAAATAAACTTGACTAGATTTTGATGCAAATCCAGATATGTATGTGGATCCAGGATTTTTTTTTTGGTCTGTTCCCAACATAACTTAAAAAGTATTGAATGGATTTGGATGAACTTTGGTGGACAGCTTTAGTATTATCATCAGTTCAAGTAGTTTGATTGTGATGTTGATCTGTGGCTTGGTGGAGGTATGCGCTCTAATCTACCGAGTGCCCTTCTAGTTATGCATGTTTTTTAGGGAACGTGGCTGTGGAGAATGCACTCGGTACATGGTTTTGACAGCTCAATCTTGCTAACGTTACTGTACTTTACAGGAACACGGCGCCATTTCCCAACCTTATCTTTAGCGCACACTTCATTACAACAGAAACTAAAATGAAGAGTTTCTCCGAAGTGGGAACTGAACAGAAAACATCTTCACGCCAAAATCATTTATGGTGCAGGTCTAAGGACAGGTATCGATAAACATTTACACAAATAATACATCCTGTATTCTTATAAAATGGATGCATTCGAGTCAAAGGTTCTCTAAATCTGTATGAATATAGATTTTGTTTTTCAAAAATTCGATAACCTTCTCCGATGGAAGAATTTGAGATTAAGTGGAGGCTTGTGTGGCTAATCATCTCCAATATCCATTTTCAGTGCATCAAAATAAAATTCATTCTGCTTAAAATATAAATATGTCAGGTGCTGTGACTCTGATCATATACAGGTTAAGTAAAGTATTTTAAAAAAGGCTAATTTTGTGAAATAAAATTTGCTTGAAACCTTTACATTCATAAAATGTTGTAAAATAGGACAGCTTTAAAATTATTTGTCAGGTTTATAAATTCAGATTTTCTCAAAAATTACACGACCAACAAGATGAAGACTTTTATTTTGGCATTCTTTCAAGAAAGAGTGTGCATCATAAATAAAAGACCTTAAACCTAGACGGCCTTTCGATTTCATAAAATCGGTGAAATTTAGTTCCGTCTGAAATGTGGTCATTGTGATATCTGTTTATTTCTGTAATATCTCACAAAATATCAGGCCATTCTGTGGCTGGGAAGTTATTTAATTTGAGGGGATTAAAGCAAATAATGTGCATGAAATCGCTCGCTTCATGCAGTCAAGCAGACAGAGGAAGTCCGTGTGCGCATGCGCAGGTTTACCTTCTTCTTCTTCTTCTTTTTGGTTTTACAGCAGCTGGCATCCACAGTGTTCCATTACTGCCATCTACAGGTTTCCCTTTGAGCGTGCACTGACAGTTCCATCATTCTGTCGCTAAACGAACAGCTGATCACACCGAGGTGCTCGCTGAGCGCCGATATTTATTAGTTTGGTCCTGCGTTTCCTTTCCTTCGTATATAACATAATGTCTTTTTTTTTGCGGTCTCGTTTCCATCAAATCCTGCGCTCTGACTGGCTGGCGAGCGGGTCTGTATCCTACGGTACGGACCCCAGTTACGGACCCCGGTTATGGACCTCTGGTGACTCGCTCGTTCACAACAACAACAAACAAAGTAGCAATTTTGGTCAACATTTATCTTTTTTATAAGATTTATTTATAAGATTTTTATCAAAAATCTTATAAATTTTTGCCAGCATTTCTCAGCATGATAGCATTAATTTTACATCATGGATAGCGATAACAACAGTCTTCACAGCGAAAGCGAGTTTTACTACCCTGAGGAAGAAGAAATAAAAGAAAACATTTCAGGAGAAAGCTAAAAACCTGTAACTTGCTAACGCCGAGCAAAAACATGGCTGAATCCTGAATGACTCCTATTTGTACAAATAGGGGACTACATAGGCGGCAAAATGTAGTTTTTTTCCTGCCATGGAAGTGCACTTGTATACCAAGGAGGAAGCCATTTCCATTACAGCCGTGAATGAGGATTCAAAATGGCGGCTCGGCTCGGTTTTCCCTTTCGGGCGCTCTCGTTTTCTGTTAGAATTTGGTAAAGAAAAAAATGTATATTTTATTTACCACCTTAAGGTCGGTCCGTATGGTGAAATACCGTGACCTCGGCCTTGAAAACTGACCTCGACCCAGAGGGCCTCGCTCAGTACTTTCAAGACCTCGGTCACGGTATTTCACCGTACGGACCTCCCAGCTGGTAAATAACATATATTTCTTCTCGCTTTCCGTTACTGTAGTGGGTCTTTCATGTTTCATTTGTACACTCACATCCTCCATTTTTCTCTCTTGCTTCAAATTTGTATCCCACAATGCCTTGCACAAACAGGGAAAGCCCACCACGTGATGTGATGCATGACGTAGTATCTTGAATTGGGTCATGGTGAAGCAGGAGAAAATAGCGGAGAATTTAGAGCCATGTGGCCTTAAATTCATTAATTGTTCTGGGTTTTTTTTTTTTTTAATAATAAAATTGGAAGTCTGTGATTCAAATTCAGTATCTTTCGGTCCACTAAACCAAAATAAAACTCTTTTTATGACCTACACTTGAAAAATCTGAAAGGCAGTCTACCTTTAATGACACAGTGATGCCAAATCAATCACCATTACACAAATATTAAAAATAAATGTCATTTTTGCATCCTGATTATTCTGGTTCAGTTCACCAGGTCATGTGGTTTGACCCCGAAACAAGCATTATTACAAAACAGTTATGTTGATTTCTTTAAAATATTTATTAATCGGCATGATTTTGAGCACAAAGATTTCTAACATGTGTCCAAAGAGATGTTTAATTTAATAATATCTTAAAATCATTTGGTGCGACTACAGGGTTCAATGTTACAACTGGGGAAAATAAATAAAATTCTCAGTAAAAGTGCGTGATTTGGATCAGAACTGTAACTGCAATAGGTTCTGTGATGTGTTGAGGGAGGTTGTTTATTTAAAATGGGTGTTTGAAACGTGGCCATGTGTATGAACTGGTTTATGCTTAAATTCAATTTGATGTGGTCATGTGATTGTCATGAGTAGATAATAAAGGTGAAAGAAGTGTACAAGATGACACGTCAGACCTGAATCCACAAAATGTGTAAAAAGAAAACGATCGTCTTTTCTACCTGGAGTGAGATTTTGTGAACGTTTTGCTGAAAGACAGCATGAAGGTTTTGGTGTGTGTGTGTGTGTGTGTGTGTGTGTGTTGAAACCAGCTCCCCTAATGGTGATTCATGCTTTCCGTCAGCTCCCCTGGCAGGCCGGGTTCGATCCCGTGCTCACTGCGCTGTAACGCGATCCCCGCAAACATCATCATAACTGCATGTTGGTGGTGTTTGGGCACTGACATATCGATCCTCCTGCCTTCGCCCAGGAGACGTGATGGATCGGCCTCGCTAATCCAACTCCAAAAAAAACAGAGCAGGCGATAAAATGCGGGAAGAGCAGCGGAGCAGTCCGAGCGAGCGGCGGGTTGAAGGTCAACCGTCCTGTTTACGCCGCAGCCACATTAATAGGTTTTCATCACAGGACGTGATGGAACAAAGTTCTGCGTTCTTTCACATTCCCATGCTGGCGTTTCACTCGTCAGCTCGAGGAAGCGGCGTTGAGTCGAGGTGTGATGAGTGACTCCGCTGTGCTTTAATGCCTATTGTACACGTGTCTTAAGCAGGACATGGTGGATTTACACTCTAACGCTCAGAAATCACACAATTCAGCACTTTGGGACATTATTTTATGAACAAAAAAATTATCTTCAGTCTGATTATTTTCCTACAGCAGCACATCCTCACGTGTTTTATTCCTCTTACTCCACAGCAACCTGCTAACGATCATGAATATGTATTTTTATTCAAGAACGACGAATCATACGGTTTTATCTGTTGAGTTAAATTTAATGTTTGCAAAACGGTTCAATCCTGTTGTTATAGCAGCGATAAACAGTCTTTCCCTCACCAGCATCTGTCGTTTTTCTGTCTCAAAGTTTGACAAAAAAAACGCAGCTTGTTAATTTGCTCTAGCAGCGCTGGGACAAATTGTTACTCAGGATCTTTCTACATTATTATTATTATTATTATCTCATCTCATTATCTCTAGCCGCTTTATCCTTCTACAGGGTCGCAGGCAAGCTGGAGCCTATCCCAGCTGACTATGGGCGAAAGGCGGGGTACACCCTGGACAAGTCACCAGGTCATCACAGGGCTGACACATAGACACAGACAACCATTCACACTCACATTCACACCTACGGTCAATTTAGAGTCACCAGTTAACCTAACCTGCATGTCTTTGGACTGTGGGGGAAACCAGAGCACCTGGAGGAAACCCACGCGGACACGGGGAGAACATGCAAACTCCGCACAGAAAGGCCCTCGCCAGCCCCGGGGCTCGAACCCAGGACCTTCTTGCTGTGAGGCGACAGCGCTAACCACTACACCACCGTGCCGCCCGCATTATTATTATTATTATTATTATTATTATTATTATTATTATAATGTTTTTTAGGACGTTATTTCTCCCTCAGTTTTCAATCAACCATCACCAAGTTTCATATGAAGAAAACCTCTGGGCTGAATTACATTGCTGTGACTTTTGGTACTGATCTGGATCACTGATCTGGAATGATCTATGAAAAATGAGCTTTTTTCCTCACTCTCACTATAGATCATTCTGTATCTCTTACCATTCCAGATCTATAGGGTACAGTGACCAGACGTCCCGGTTTGTAAGAGCTAGCACAAATCACTATGACTTTAGTCACAATCTCTGTCTAGTCTTGTTGTTGTTGTCGCAGCTTTATCTCAGACTGTTCAAAGCACTGAAACTGGAGATTACTTCCACAAATAAATGTCTCCTTACTTCAAGAAAATTTCAGTTTTGTAATCCATTTATGCGGCACGTCCGACATATGAGTCCCTGCTAATGAGCGAGTTGTTATGATAATAAAAACGATAAATATATGTTATTTACCAGCTGGGAGGTCCGTACGGTGAAATACCGTGACCGAGGTCTTGAAAGTACTGAGCGAGGCCCTCTGGGCGGAGGTCAGTATTCAAGGCCGAGGTCACGGTATTTCACCATACGGACCGACCTTAAGCTGGTAAACAATATATTTATTTTTTCCTTTACCAAATTCTAACAGAAAACGAGAGCGCCCGAAAGGGAAAACCGAGCCGAGTCGCCATTTTGAATCCTCATTCACAGCTGTAATGCAAATGGCTTCCTCCTCGGTATACAAGTGAACTTCCATGGCAGGAAAAAAACTACATTTTGCCGCCTATGCAGTTCCCTATTTATACAAAATTGAGTCATTCAGGATTCAGCCATGTTTTTGCTCGGCGTTAGCAAGTTAGAGGTTTTTAGCTTTCTCCTGAAATGTTTTCTTTTATTTCTTCTTCCTCAGGGTAGTAAAACTCGCTTTCGCTGTGAACACTGTCGTTATCGCTATCCATGCTGTAAAATTAATGCTATTCTCCTGAGAAATGCGAAAATAAATGTTGACAAAAATTGCTATTATGTTTGTTGTTGTTGTGAACGAGCGAGTCGCCAGAGGTCCATATCCGGGATCCATAACTGGGGTCCGTATCATAGGATACAGTCCCGCTTGCCAGCCAATCAGAGTGCAGGATTTGATGGAAACCAGACCGCGAAAAAAATAATACATGTTAATGTAAAACTGTGATGTTATAAAATTATTCAACAACAAAAAAAATATCCTGACCAATCAGAATCAAGAACTCAACAGCCCTGTGGTACTTCCAGTATTTTTTTCCTTTTTCATATTTTAAGGTATTATTTATACTGCGCCGTTCTTGTTAGTCTTCTGTATTTGTTGCTGTTTGTTACATTTAAAAGAAAAGTAAAGAACAGAAATGTTTATTGTATTGATCGTATCTGTTTAATTCACTTTAATCACGATGTATAAATGTACGTTGTGTAAAAGTACCGTTTGTTCAGTAGAAGTGGAGAACACGGCGGGTGGAAGCTGAAATGTAAAGATGATTTTTTTTCTTTCTTTCTTTCTTTTTTTTTTTAGCCGTGTATTGTTCTGCCAGGTGGCTGACAGGAAGTGATGTAGCACCAGCGAGGCTTACGGGGTTTGGGGTCAGGAGCACTGGGCCTTAAACTCTCCGGCCGTAAGATGGCTGAATGAATCATGATCCTGATCCTATCCTGACCCGAGTTCTCCGAGTCCTCCGAGCCTCGGAGCCTCCGCAGTCGACTCCAACGTGACAAATCTGGTGTTTATTTACTGGGAAAAAAAACCAGGAAGAGGTAAAAGAGCATCAGGGCCCAGAAGGAAAAAGTCAGGAAAATCGATACAGGAGTTATGGGGGCGTGGCCTCCAGTTGGAGTTTTTCCACAAGCTTTTGGGATGCGAATGTTTCCTCGAGTCACAATTTATATCGCAGTGTGATGGACAGAATTATTTTAAAACCAATATTTTATTAAAATCATGAAGAAATGTTGCTGAGGATGAAGACTGAAGGATGAATAGCAACATTTTTTTAGTATTGTCCCTTTTTAAAATGCAGTTTTCATCATTTTGTCATTTTCACAGATTTATCATGAATTAAGTATTGATTGATTGATCTGATGAATTTTTTATTTATCTCATATGAAAAGTGTTTTTGAGGATTTGGACTCGGGTTATTATTGAAGTTTTTGTAAATGCGTAAACAGATAGGTGAATGATTTGATTGTAAAAAGCGAGCCAAATAATTACATAAATAATGTATTTATTTATCTATAAACAGCACTATGCATGCGTATCGTTTTTGGTTGTTTTTTTTCCGCCGCGGTTTGACAGACAGCAATGAAAGAAGAAATCCATAGAGGACGTCTGACCGCCGCAACCTTTCCCCAGTGTTCGCCAAATCGACAAATCAACAAGTAAAGCCGACAGAGATGAAAACTTTGTCGTAAAAACACAGCCATCAAGGTTCCTGTCACATCTTACATCATCCTGTTGTCACGGGAACCAAAAAGAAAAAAAAACGGCAATAACAACAACAAAAAAAAAAAAGAAAAGAAAAAGGCTTGGCCAGGGATGAAAGTGCACGAAAATGGGAAGTAATTCTAAACCATTTTCTGGCCAGAAGCTACACACACACACACACACACACACACACGGCTAACCTCAGGAAGACAAATGGGCAAGAGCCAATGAAAGACTGGCTGGCCCACAAATCACCCTGCGCCGCTCGGTCCAGTCCTCATCCATTGCCGGCGCCCTCCATTAGTCATGAGCACGCGGGGAGAAGGGAGCAGCCGCCCGCCGCTGTAATTAGACAAGGACAAATCACCGGCCGCCGACACCAATGGCTCCGGACGCTAAATAAGGGCTCTGTTACAATCCGGACCCGAGGGCGGAGGGGACGAGGGGACGAGGGGATGAGGATTCCTCCAGACCTCATTTTCTTATCTTTCTCTAAGCAACATTAACCAGAAATCAGTGCTGAGAGGGTTTTTTTCGACGATGGATCTGACTGATGATGATGCTGCAAGTGTCTTGGTTCTAGATCTCTGGTTCTCAGAATCTGTTCTCAGTTCTGGTTCATCTTGACAGTACGAGTTTCAATCAAGGACGATATAGTTTCCTGGTGATTTGCACCATTTGTACACCATTTTTGGTTTTGGTTCTAGATAGATCCTGGTTCTCAGATGCTGCTCCAGTCATAAACGAGTCAAGGGAAGGGGTTTGGTTCTGAAGCAGAGTATTGATTGGGTGATGGCAGTTGGCAGAAAGAGGATGTAGTTTATGGGTGACCTGTGTCACTTCTTCTACAGTACATATTTCTACCACTTGGGTTCTAGATCCCAAGATTCTGGTTCTGTGTTCAGTGGTCAGAAAGGTTGGAGGGTCCAGAGGTGTCTGGAGCTGCAGGTTCTTGACCTTTGGTTTTAGATACTGGGTCAAATTGACTATAATGATGCTGCATGCGTAGGATTTATTTATCCTTATTTGTTGGGTTCTAGATCTTAGGTTCTGAGAATAGTAGCACAGCTTGTCAGGGGTGGAACAGATCATGTCTCTGATGATGATGATGATGATGATGATGATGATGATGATGATGCAGATTTCAATCTTGGAGCGATCAAAGGATGCAATTGATTGGTCATCTGAACCATTTCCACTCATTTTGGTTGAGGTTCTCTAGGTTCTCAGGTGCTACACCAGTCTTTGGAGCATCCATTTCAAGTGGTGTGGTTCTTACTAGAGCAAGAAAAATTCTTAGGAACCACTGATGTTTGAGAACATCTCAATAATGATAAACAATTCACAACTAAAAGGTGTTTGGTTCTGGAGTTCTGGTTCTCTGTTCTTAGAGAAGCTGTTCTCAGAAACTTGGTGGATCTGGTTCATGATGATGATGATGATGACGACACTACAGGTTTAGGTCATGGAGCAATCAGAGAATGGAGTTTACTGGTGATTTCTGACTTTTGACACTTTTTTAAAGTTCTCCAAAGAACCTTTAAGGGTATCTCCAGAAGGACAAACTCTTAAGGGTTAATCGTGCACATTACTATTTCTATTAGCAAAGTCCCTGGAAATTCTTCATTTCCTTCCAGAAGACCACTGGTTCCAGATATGTACACTCTTAGGGGGTAAAAAGAGGACAGTTGGGGCAGATTCAGAACCTTCTCTGATACGGAAACCCTCCGTTTTAGGGATCTGCATAGAACCTTTTAAGGGTTCCTCCAGAAAGACAGAAACAATCAACCCTTAGATGTGAGTACATTTCTGTTATGAAAGTTCATGGAAACCAACAAAAAATGTTCTAGAACCTCTGGCTCTATATAATATTGGAGAACTCCTGGTCTTCAGTAGAACAAGGAAATGTTGTTGAGCCTTTGGTTCTGTAAACAGTACATCATCCATAAATGCACTCTTGGGAGCAAAAAAAGACTTTCAAGAGTTGTTTGAATAGTTAAGGGTTCTTTGTATCTTGGAGCTAGAACCCTCTGAGATCTACAAAAAAACTTCAATAAGGATTCTATCTAAGAGACAAATCAAAGGCTCTAGCTTAAATCTGTTTACTGTGGAAGTTTTCTGGACAGTTAAGGTTCTTGTCTTGCTAAAGCGTTTGGATTCAGAACCCTCCCTGACAGGAAAACCCTCTGTTTTAGGGTTCTGCATGGAACCTTTCAGGGTTCTTCCAGAAGGTCAGTTTGTTGTAAGGTTCTATCAACAAAAAAAAAAAAACCTTTAATAAGGGACAAATCAAAGAACATTTAACCCTCATCCTACCATGCTATTTTACACCTTAATCTTACCATGTGGGGTCCGTTTGGACCCCAATACTTTTCTTTAAAATTAAAGCTTATAAAGACAAATCACCAGATAAGTTTTGTTCAGAACATCTTGAATTAATAACAGCAATACACTAAAGGGCCCAAGGCATAAAGAACACGCTTAACCTTCATCCTACCAGCCAATTTTACATGCACAAACTAACAGGCGGGGTCCGTATGGACCCCAGGAGGGAATACCTTGAAATCAATGCAGTAAGAACCAATTCAATGCAGCAAACAGACAGAACTTTATTGAAGAACAAAATCCACTATGGCTGAATATCAATGATGTATTATAAATGCAATAACATTGCAATAATATTGCAATAACTAGCATACATGTAGCAAATTATAGCGCCACAAAAAAAATTGGCATTATATACATGATTTTTGCAGCTCATGCAGCTGTAAAACATTCTGGATTACAACTTAGGTCTTTTCTTACAGAATTTAAAACAAAAAAGTAATTGTAAAATAATTTAGGGCTTTTGTTTTGCAGCCTGTGCTTATTGCAGCAGTGGGGTCCACACGGACCCCAAGAAGGAATGCCTTGGTAGTTTCATTATGGAACATAAAAGAAATAAAAGAAGTTAACTTTCAGTGTGCTATTCAATTATAAAATGAAAGACAGATAAACTTTACTCTGGGGTCCGGTTGGACCCCAGTAACAAATTAATTATACCTTCACAATGCAAAAAGCTGATCTTCCGGTGCTTTAGTGTTTTAATTAAGACATAAATTCCGACAAATTCATAAAACGGTGAGGCAGTATGTCACATATTTTTAAAATGGCAAACAAACATATAGGTGCGGGGTCCAGATGGACCCCACTTGGTAGGATGAAGGTTAAAGGTTCTAGCTTTTTACTAATGGTGTGGGAGTAAAATAGATAAGTAGAGTTTTTAGAAATAATTTAATAAAATAGAAATAATAACCCATGAAAGCTGTTTATGACTGAGAGTGTAAAGTGGAACAACATGACAGATTGTTCTATGTAGAACCGAACAGCAGGGTTCTAAGTGGAACTCCTTTCTGAAGATTGAATGTACACAGAACAGAAAGAGAACAGGGGCATAGCGCTGCGCCGTGACCCCGGCGTGACCCCTCAGCTCTCCGCAGCTGTAAAAAAGGAACTCGCTGTGAGTGAAATATTGTTTTGGACGGAAAAGCTGAGGTTCTCAGGAAGGAGAACGTTCCAGGAATTTGTACGATTTTAACACCATGTTTCAGCGCATCACAACCGCAAACGTTTCCTCTACAGTCTGATCACGAAAACAAAACGACGCACGAATAAATCTAATCTCTGAATGATTAAGTTCTTTAAATAAATCTCAACATGCAGATTTAAAAACAAAAATCCTGAGATTGCGAGGTTTTTTTTTTCTTCTTCAGGTTTATAAACAATAAATAATTTCTTAAAAATTAAATTTGACTTTTAAACAATGAATTGTTAATTATTTACATTTTAAATTCTTCTGTGAAACAGCAGCAATAGTCCGTATTTACCATTTTAAATAATGTAAGTTTTTTAATGTATTTCATTTTTGTTTTAATTTTAATACATTTAAATAATTGAATTGAATTCATTGGTTAATTATTAACTATATATTTTTTATTTTTTCTCTCAAATTTAACCAAAAATAAATAACAATAAAACATTTTCAATGTATTTAAAGTTTACATTTAGTTATTAATTAAGAAAAAATTAATAAACATAATCAGCACTCTAATCTCATTACCTCACCTGCGATGGAGTAGGCGGGGTGAGGGATTGTAATCAGTGCGGTTTGTTTGTTTGTCTGTCTGTCTGTTAACAATCTAGCGTCTAGACGGTTGCACCAATTGACTTCAAATTTTCAGGGTAAGTCGGCAATGGTCCATAGAATACCTGATTACATTTTGGGGGTAATCGGGTCAAGGTCAGGGTCACCGGAAAGGTCAACCTTTCGGTCAAAATAACATTTTCCATTATAACTCAAAAACGGTTGCCGATAGACAGATGTTTACAATTATGAGCATATAGGAACTCCCATATGGCCTTTCATTTGGCACCATGATCTTTGACCTTGAGTGAGCTCAAAAGGTCAAACTCAAGGTCACGGATGTTCAGAGGGCTGTAACTTGAAAACGGTTGATGGTAGACAGATATTTACCATTATCAACTTATAGGAAGTGCCATATGGGCTTTCATTTGGCACCATGATCTTTGACCTTGAATGACTCTGAAATGTCAAACTCAAGGTCATGGGTTTTCATAGGACTATAACCTGACAGCTGATGATTGAGAAATATTAGCATTATCAACATTACAGGTATAAAATCAGTGCTGCCAGGCGAGGTTCGTTTTGCCTGGCAACACTTGTTTTTTTTTTTTTCATTTTGTAAAATAACACATTGTCTGTCTGTATTTGTACATTTTCATTTCATTTTTAAATTTAAAAATATAAAAAAGAACTTTTTAAATAATTGAGTTTTATGTAATGTTTTTCCATCAAGTTTAAATAAAGTAAATAACGTTTGTTATTTTAATTTCTAAAATTTATATGTATAAATACGTGTTTCCATATTTATTCAGAATAAAAACACTCTTTTTAGTCTCATTATTAATAATGTTTTATGGTGTATTTACAATTATGAATTTAAATATCTTTTTTTCAATAATGATTTTTTTTTCAATGTAAACCCAAAAAAATAAGAAACTTTTAAATCCCAATCCTGAGTATCATGCGTCTTTACCCCTCAGGTTTAACCAGAAATAAATTAGAAAGTAAGTAATTAAATTAAAGTAAAGCAGCAGGCCGGAGCAGTTAAACAGTACATTTGCTGAAACAGGAGGTTCAGGAGGGAATTAGCAGGGAATGCCAGGAACGTCAAATCAAATTACACACGGCTTCGCTGTGAAAAGAGCCGAGAGCGACTCCACAGAGACGGTGGCGTGTGTACAGATTGTTGCGGGTTATGAAGGTGAAGTTAGCGCCCTGAGGCTCAGGGACTGGGGGGACCGGAGGGACCGATGAGCGCCAGCGAGCGCCGCAGGACCACGTCACGCTGCAGCGAGCAATATCGATTCCCCGTTAATTCCCTAATTATTTTCCGATTGGATTCCAGATTTCAGAATCGTCATCAAGACGCATTAACAGAAACCCAAAACCCAAGCAGTATTTTTTCTCTCTCTCTCTCTCATTTTTGCAACAGTAAACATTTCTGGAAAATAAATAAATAAATAAAAAGCAGTGAAATGAAGCTGGATGTTCAGTTTCGCTCGCGAGCACAGCTGCTAGACTCGACCTTTTCTCCTTTTTTTTATATGTAATTCCTTTTTTTTTTTTTAAACATGCAGAACTCCTTCGAAAGCATATTGTGCTTCAGGAAACGCAAATGCAAGAGGGAAAGAGAACTAAATAAATAAATAAATAAATAAATATCTCGTGCTGACTGTGAATCGCTAATGCGAATGTTTAGCATTGCACATTTTCTGCATGATCCGTCTCTGCCTCCGCGCCATTTTTTTTGCTAACTGTGAACTCGAGAGGGTTTAGCCGAGAGATGCTCGACGTGGAGAAAACGACTGCTGTGATCAAATTTGGAGCGATGAGACGACACCATCAGGAACTCAGAGGTGTGACCCGGCGCCACAGCAGTGTGAGCAACGTTCAGTCAGTGAGCAGCCGTGCACTTTTTTTTCCACAGAACTCCAAGAACGCCGAGCCACTTCCTCTTAGCCGCTAACGCAGGAAGCGCTAACAGAGTTCCTCTGCTTCTTCACAGTAAAAGCACATGCAAACATCTCTGACAGATTGTGTCACCCGCCGCTACCATTTCCAAGAAAAGCCATGTTGATAGGGCATGTGTGTACGTGCGTGTGTACGTGCGTGTGTGTGTCAGATGATGAGTTAATAAAGCAGAACTGAAAGGAGATTCACAGTTCAGTGTGCGACCCTGACGGCCTGAAAACACCCGAGCATTTCCAAAAAAAACCACCTGGGAACATGGAACGCTTTCCCAGAATGGGAATTCTGGGAATTTTGTTGGGTCAAATGATGAGAGACAGCATTCAGACTTAAAAACTGATAATGATGTGCTGATGTGCAGGTCAAATAAAAAAAAAAAATTAAAGTCATATTTTAAAAAAATAATAATTCTACTGGATCTAATTATTTATTTATCTAATAATCATCTGATTTTTTAAAATAATTTTTTATTCAAACTTTTTTTATCGGAATATTATTATCGGAATCATCTCAATAATCATCTGAATTTTCCTGCAGTAAAAATCCATTTTTAAGCTCGCCTATAAATGATCTTATTATTTTATTATAATGTCGACAATAAATTAATGATAAATATTAATCAGGTATATAATCAGATATTAGATCATTAGTGATATTGAAGATATTTTCACCTGATAGTTTTTATTTTTTAGGATTTTTTTTTTTTGCTCAGGTTTAACCCAACTTTCATGAAAAGTCCATGAAATCAAATCAAATCTGAAGCTTTAAAATATTAAAATGTCACCTTGTCGTCGTTCACTCTCAATGTCGTCAGTGAACTGAGACGTCTTTAGCATCTGATATCAGTTTATTTATATTTGTGCTGTAATAAATTTTCACAGAATACAGTCTGTCACACACACACACACACACACACACACACACACACACACACACACACACTCAAATTTCCTTCATCTTTATGCTTGAAGGAAAATATAATAATTTATTTTGTAAAATAGCAGCAACAGTCTTTATAACCTATAAATTCATATTTAATTTTTTAACTATAAATAATGTAAATATTATTTAAATGATTTTATACAAATTTTAAATGCATCTGTATCATATATAGCTTTCTGCTAAACCTTTGAAAACATAATATAATTAATAAAATATAATAATATAATGTAATATAGTTGCAGTTAAATCATTTTAAGATTCATTTTTCTTTTATTCTAATTTTTTTGTCTTTTTAGCATTTTGGGATTTTTTTCCATTATAAAAAGCCTTTATTTGGTTGAGGGTTTTTTTTTTGTTTGTTTAAATAAAATATTATACACCTAGGTCAAGGGCAGCATGGTGGTGTAGTGGTTAGCTCTGTCGCCTCACAGCAAGAAGGTCCGGGTTCGAGCCCCGTGGCCGGCGAGGGCCTTTCTGTGTGGAGTTTGCATGTTCTCCCCGTGTCCGCGTGGGTTTCCTCCGGGTGCTCCGGTTTCCCCCACAGTCCAAAGACATGCAGGTTAGGTTAACTGGTGACTCTAAATTGACCGTAGGTGTGAATGTGAGTGTGAATGGTTGTCTGTGTCTATGTGTCAGCCCTGTGATGACCTGGCGACTTGTCCAGGGTGTACCCCGCCTTTCGCCCGTAGTCAGCTGGGATAGGCTCCAGCTCGCCTGCGACCCTGTAGAACAGGATAAAGCGGCTAGAGATAATGAGATGAGACACCTAGGCCACGTTTTCCTTGGAATAAAAACATGTGTTCTATTCCCTTCTAGAGGATTTATTGATGGCATGCAATATTGTTATCATATCGCTTATCCTCCATGTATTACGCCACTCTACCCAATGAAGAATGAGCGTGCAATATTGTTATAATATTGCACGTTGTCAAGACAACACACCGTCACACATCAGAGCTCAAAGACAAAACTTTTCTGCTGCGTATGCATACAATCATTTTTTTGTTGGCCTGGAAAGAGAGAGGACGAGGCTAATTCAGTACTAGGTATTAGCACTAAATAAATAAACTGAAAACTGAAACTACAGACGCGCTGAACACCTGAAAGGCTACCAAAACTTCATTCTTCATGCATATTTACAAGAGAAAAACATACCAACGGACATTGAAAACCTGGTAAAGAGACACGTTGGAGGGCTAAAACTTCCATGCTAGCAAGTGACTTGGACAGTTTGTAAACAAACATGGCTGCCAGGTTTGCTTCATTAAAAGTTGAAGATTAAAAGCGGAAGATTTAAAGAAAAAGACGTGCTGAACACCTGAAAGGCGACCAAAACTTCAGTAGCTATTCTTCACACATATTTACAAGAGAAAAACATACCAACGGACATTGAAAAACTGGAAAAGAGACCAATAGTGGAAATGTTCTCAAAGTTCTACTTGGAGGTGAGGAAAAGTGATGGAGACCTTTACAAGAGGACTTCACTCAGCAAAGCACTTTTGCTTTGAACAACTGCAATGTAACAATTAACTATGACCAAAAGTAACTGTGAACTTGAACCGTCACCCTGGATATCGCTTGGATATAAGTTGGGTTGTTGTTGTTCAGGCTTTTTGGACTTGGACCATTTTTATTGTTAGACCTTTGACTTTGTACAGTACATTGGATTGACAGAACATTGAATTACATTCGATCAGCATTCAATATTGGTAAGTTACCCCCCTGTTCTTAAATTTTTGTAAAATCTATAATTGTACCATCGAATGTGTATGTATAATAATAATAATAATAATAATAATAATAATAATAATAATAACGATAACTGTCTTTTTTCATGGTATATCAGATCAATTCCATTCAGCTACTCGTATCTGACTCGTTCAGTATCTTGCTAGCTGAATGGAATATATCTGATATACCACTCAACGCCAGCCAATATTATTTAAATATAGAATTAAATATAATATAGTTCTGCAGTTGAAGTGGGCCATTTGGACCCTGTATGACCGGAGCAGGAGTTTGGTTCGCATTGCCGGGAGTAAGTCAGACTTGTTCTCAGTGCATGTGGGACTCTGCCAGGGCTGCCCTTTGTCACCAGTTCTGTTCATAAGGTTTATGGACAGAATTTCTAGGTGCAGTCAAGGGGCAGAGGGTGTCCGGTTTGGTGACATCAGGATCACGTCTCTGCTTTTTGCGGATGATGTGGTCCTGTTGGCTTGATCAATCATTGACTTACAGCATGCGCTGGGATGGTTTGTAGCTGAGTGTGAAGTGGCTGGGATGAGGATCAGCACTTCCAAGTCCATGGCCATGGTGCTCAGCCGGAAACGGGTGGAGTGCCTACTTCAGGTCAGGGGGGAGTTGCTACCTCAAGTGGAGGAGTTTAAGTATCTAGGAGTTTTGTTCATGAGTGAGGGTGGGGGGGGGACGAGAGTTGGACAGACGGATCAGGGCAGCATCAGCAGTGATGCGGACGTTAAACTGGTCTGTTTTGCTAAAAGTCAAAAGGCAAAGCTCTCAATTTACTGGTCCATCTACACTCTCACTCATGGTCACGAGCTGTGAGTAGTGATCAAAAGAATGATATCACAGATACAAGCAGTAGAAATGAGTTTTCTCCACAGAGTGGCTGGGCTCTCCCTTAGAGACAGGGTGAGAAGCTTGGTCATTCAGGAGAGACTCAGAGTAGAACCACTGCTCCTCCACATCGAAAGGAGTCAGTTGAAGTGGTTGAGGCACCTTGTTAGGATGCCCCCTGGATACCTCCCAGGGAAGGTTCTCTGGGCATGCCCCACTGGGAGGAGACCCCGGGGCAGACCCAGGACACGCTGGAAAGATTACATCTCTCGGCTGGCCTGGGAACACCACGGTACTCCCCCAGAAGAGCTGGTGGAGGTGGCCAGGGAGAGGGAAGTCTGGGCTGCTCTGTTTAGGCTGCTACCCCCGCAACCTGGATAAGCGGCAGAAACTGGATGGATGGATAATGTAGTTCTTGTTAAATCATGAAGATTCTTTTTTTTAAGTCATGCTTTTGTGTTTTTAGCATTTTGGGATTTTTTTCTTCCCATTAAGCCTGTGGATTTATGTCTGTCTATCTATTGGTTTGTTTGTTTGTCTGTCTGTCTATCTTATTTTTCTGCCAAACTCATAGCCCTGTGCTTTAAAAAAAAAAAAACTTTGCTGTCGAATGTGCTTTTAAAATAACTTACGATTGAACCGTTTCTTCCTCCGTACTTTTTCTTTTTTTAATCTCTATGTAACACTGCACTCACACAGGAGACTCCTTCCAAACTAATGAGTAAGTAAATAAATAAACATCTCCTTCCAGAAAATAATTCCACGTTTCTCTTTGTGAAGCAACTGCTGCTACGGAAACAATAATGTATTAGATGGAGCTCAAGAGCACTGATATAAACCTGCGATTTGCTTCGTAGCCGGAACTACTTTCCGAGCTGCTTTTGTAGAAAATAAATCCACATTTTATATTGTGACCAATCAGATGATCATTACATCCTGTATATAATAATAATAATAATAATAATAATAATAATAATGGGGCAGCACGGTGGTGTAGTGGTTAGCGCTGTCGCCTCACAGCAAGAAGGTCCTGGGTTCGAGCCCCGGGGCCGGCGAGGGCCTTTCTGTGTGGAGTTTGCATGTTCTCCCCGTGTCCGCGTGGGTTTCCTCCGGGTGCTCCGGTTTCCCCCACAGTCCAAAGACATGCAGGTTAGGTTAACTGGTGACTCTAAATTGAGCGTAGGTGTGAATGTGAGTGTGAATGGTTGTCTGTGTCTATGTGTCAGCCCTGTGATGACCTGGCGACTTGTCCAGGGTGTACCCTGCCTTTCGCCCGTAGTCAGCTGGGATAGGATCCAGCTTGCCTGCGACCCTGTAGAAGGATAAAGCGGCTAGAGATAATGAGATGAGATGAGAATAATAATAATAAGTTTGATTGAGATCACTTTCCAAAGTTAAAGGCTTCATAAAGATTGAATGTTTTGTGTGTGTGTGTGTGTGTGTGTGTGTGTGTGTGTGTGTGTGTAAGTACACTGAGTGCAGCACTCCAGCATTTTTCCCAGCAGCGCTTCCTGACGCTCACCGTTTCCCCCTCACCACCTTTCTGAAAATTACTCAGACATCAGTGACGTTTTTGACACCATCCTTGCGCAAAAAGAAAAAAGATGACAGGACACACAGATGGATATACAGATAAAACAAGAGAGGAAGTGAACAGACTGAATGTGTGAAATGTAAAGAAGATTAAATCATGTTTTTAAAAAAAACAGCAGGACTTGAAAGTGCTGTTCTGTCAGGTGGAACGAATCGAGGATTCGGAGGAAAAGCGGCTTTATTATGTAAAAATAAAAACAGTAGATAAAAGAAGAATGGCGTAAGATTAAAGATTAAAGTAAGAGCACTAGGAAAGGATGTAAAGTACACCAAACACAATAAAAGACAGGATATAAATGTATAAAAGGTCAATGCACAAGAATCAGACACTAACACAGGCGGCTAATAAAAGAAATTTAGTCTTAAGGCGGGGTTTTAAAAGAAAAGCTATTACGATCAGTCAGGTGAGATGTTCAGTGTGCTCTGTTTGCGTCTTTAATGTCGCTAAAATAATCGTAATAAAAGTCGGAATGTTAATGCTTTCTTTTTAGCTGATTGTTTTGTATGGTTCATATACAGAGCGGTGCTATTCGGGCGGGATTAGTTTCCCTGACGTTGTGTGTTATGTAAAAGTTTTACACAACAGAAGATAAAACTGGTGTAATTGTGATCAATTCGTACGTACGAGATAAACGATCACTGAAATGGGCGTGTCTTCATGATGTACGTATGCTCATTATACTCCTGTTTTTATACAGATGACTGTTTTGAGGGGGCGTGGCTATGTGATCATTAGTTGGTCATTAGGTGGTCATATGACCATAACCTTTGTTGGAGGCTTTGAATTTAATAGCTTTGTGAAAATTCTTTTTCTTGTCGTCGTTTTAAAGCTCATCGTCTTTTGTTCTTTTGTTTGGTGTTATTTTGACTGCTCGTTTTATGGAAGGTGAAATATAGTGTAATAAAATTAAATAAATAAATAATGACATGATGGATTTGGACGGGACGAATTTCCTGGAGATTAGTACTCCAGTAGTACTTACAATACACACCTCTTAATTACAAATGAGTCCAGTCTGAATCGAGTTACATATAAAATATAATTACATGGCATTTAGCAGATGCTCTTATCCAGAGCAATGTACAACAAGTGCAGAAGTCAGGTACATGAAGTTCTGGAACTTCTAGACAAGAAAGTTCTGGTGTCAACTGAACAAGTGACAGAATAACACCTAGTGTAATATTCTGTTGAAGTACCAACACTCAAACAGCCAAGGAAGCAAACCAACGACACAAATCAACTGACAAAGAGGAAAAAAATCTCCAACGGCTAACCCCAGGCGTGACAGTACACAGCCTGGGTTGGTCAAGACCAATATGCAGTTACATAGTGGTTTACACATTTCATCCTCCAGCACCTGGACTCTCTAAGAATCTATGCTAGGATCCTGTTTGTGGATTTCAATTCCGACTTCAACACCATCATCCTGGCTCTTCTGCAGGACAAGCTCTCCCAGCTGAGCGTACCTGACTCTACCTGCAGGTAGATCACTGACTTCCTGTCTGACAGGAAGCAGCATGTGAAGCTGGGGAAACACGTCTCTGACTCCCGAACCATCAGCACCAGCTCCCCCCCAAGGCCCCCGAAGACCAAGTCATGTTCAAGACCAAAGTGTATCAAGACCAAGACTTTGAGGGGTTGAGAACAAGTCAAGACCAAGCTCAAGGCAGGGCAAAACCAAGTCAAGATCAGGACCAGACCAGTCGAGACAAATTTCAAATTAGCAATGAGTCCCATTATTGGTCTCCTCTACTCTTCTCCCTATACATCAACAGCTGCACCTCCAGTCATCAGTCTGTCAAGCTCCTAAAGTTTGCAGATGACACCATCCTCATTGGACTCATCTCTGATGAGATTGACCATAATAATGGAAGCGTGTGCGTGTAATGGAACCAGGTGCACAAACAGGAACCAAACTTGGCCTTTCAACTTTCTGGATCCATGGCAATACATAGTCGAGATGCCAGGAAAGAAAAGAGGCTGCAGCCATGATGTACCATCGGAAAAATCCTCTACCACACCCAGGACTTGGTGTGGATCAGGGGTCTTCACCTGTGTCCATTTGGCCTAAAAGTCGGTTTGGAGAAGCGCAATTCAGAAAAGTGTTCAACATTTTGAAAATCCTCGACTTGCTGAGGAAGCTGTGCACCACGAATGGAGGAAGGCCACTGCTCAACAATGCCTAAAGACCCTGGAACAAGTCTAAGTCGATTTCTGTCCCGCTAATCTATTCAGCCACCATACTCACCAGCAAGTAGCTGCAACAACAACGATAAATAATAATTCTTGATCTTGAAGGGAAGCTATGGCCTGATAGTTAGAGAAGCAGCTTTGGGACCAAAAGGTCACCGGTTTCATTCCCTGGACCAGCAGAAATGGCTGAAGTGCCCTGGAGCAAGGCACCTAACCCCCAACTGCTCCCCAGGCTGCTCTGGGCATGTTGTACATCACTCTGGATAAGAGCGTCTGCTCAATGCCATTAATGTAGTGCAATTGATCACCTTCATACAAGTTAGTGTTGTCAGGAAGACCACCTAAACCAAGACCAAGTCATTACCAAGACCAAAGGGTATTGAGACCAAGACTTTGAGGAGTTGAGATTGAGTCAAGACCAAGATCAAGGCAGGGCGAGACCAAGTCAAGACCAGGACCAGACCAGTGTGTGTGAACTGGGGTGGGGGAGGGGTGACAGCCGTTATGAGTAATGAAAATTTCAAATTAGCAGTGAGTCACATTATTGGTTGCATTTGCAGCAGGAAGTTTTACATCCAATCACAGTAACGATGTTAACAAATAAATCAGACAATGCCCAGGCAGTTTAGTGAAATCTCCGTAGTTGTGGTCTTGACTGGTCTTGAAATTAAATCCCGAGTCCTCCATGTCTGAGACAGTGACAAGACTGAATAAAAATGCATTCGATTCCGAGACGAGATCGCAACCTTCATAAAGTGGTCTTGAGACCGGTCTTGAGTCCTACAACATTAGTTCAGTCCAGTGCCCTCTGGTTTTCTTTCTCCCTCTCTCTCACTCTCTCTCACTCTCTCTCTGACTCATTTCCTCTTTTAAATACGCACTTGAAACAGTCATAAAGCATTTTTAACACTTGTGAGAAGGAAAAGCAGTTAAATGAACCTGTTAAATCACAGGAGCACTTAGGTAATGAAGGACTGAGCACGAAGCACTCGCTGTACTCTCAGAGCAGTGTGGATTGTCTTTTCTGTCCTAACAAGGGCGCTTATTATCATCAGAGAAAGACAGGAATGCACCGATGATGTGAATACATCAAAGTGAATGGCATTTATTATCTTATTACACACTTAGATGAGCCTCTGAGTGGCAAAGGTCATGTTATCAACTTTATTACAGACAGTATATCGATGTACTTAAGAAAATGTAGGTTATAATGTTTAAAAGCAGACTTGTTTATGAGTTAGAGTCTCAGTCAGGTCATGTCTTGTCCACTGAGTCTAAGCCAAGTCCAAAGTTCTTGTATCTAGAGTCTGCAGTGCCAAGCAGTCGAGTCCAGAGGCTCTAATTTGAGAGTCCAAGCCAAATATCAAGTCCTAATCATTAGGGCTTGAGAACTAGGGTCAAGGCTGGATCAGGGTCCCATGACACCCCGGGGAACATGTATATTGGACCACCAGGGACCCTCACATTGTAGACACTGAGGGGTCTGGGGGGCCAGAGTGGTCAGTTTGCATTGAGGGCTAGGGATGGGAATCAGTAGTTCAATTCCTTGGAATTGTTATTCTGCTTGCCTAACAATTCCCTTATCGGTTCCACTGGCGTGAGGACGCATTATGATGATGTCATACACATGCACCGTATTTGGTTCAGAAGTATCCAACATGGCATTGAGGCAGAAGTGCTCTAAAGCGTGGTTTTATTTCACTAGGAAAGATGATATTGGGGCCACTTGCAACACGTGCAAAGCTTCAATTACAATAAAAGGGGGAAATACCTCCGACATGCTCAAACATTTGAATACGCATCATGCAATTGATTTGCAAGAATCTTGCAATGTGTTTGATACGCTGCTTAGCAGTGATTCTCAAAGCAGAGCTTTCAACACAGTGTCCTCCATCTTAAATGTTGCTTGTAACGTTAAACTCTCCTGGTCCTGTAGATTGTGTTAATGTCAGCACCATTTTGCTGTGTCAACCTGCTGTCACTATACTGTATGAATAACCTCGATCTCCTATCAACATTTAGTTGACGAGGACTGCCAGAGTCTGACTGGCTGAGAGGCTGGTTCAGAGTCTAGCTCTTGCACACCGTTAGCTACCCCTTTCATCGAGGCAGGGAAGAGTAAAATGACCGAGGCGAAAATAAATGAATGTCACCGAGCAGTGACTAGGTTTGTGGTGAAAGGTTTGCACCCCTTTGCCACAGTGGAAGCCCCTGAATTTCAGTAGGATAATTGAAATTAGAATTGCTAATTGCATGTTGTTATTTTAACCAGTACAGTTCTGTTTCATTCATTCCCATTACATATTCTCCGTAGGGAGATGACTAAGGCCCTGTCCACATGAGTACGTTTTTGTCGAATCTGCATAAATACTTTATCATTTCGGCCTCGCGTTCAGACGGAGCTGGCTTTTTCGAGGTGTGAAACCGGTATTTTTTGAAAACGGGTCCCAGAGTGGGAAAATCCAAAAACGCCGGATAGCCCGGAGTCGTCTGGATGGCGAAGCGGATTTTTTCAGAAGCGATGACGTATAAGCCCCGCCTCTCTAACCTTTAACCTCAGCCGCTGCCGCTAGATGCATCATAACAACAACGGTGGACTACAGGCTTGTGCTCGTACTGCAGAAACAACTCAGTCTATTATGGCTGCTACAACAAAACCTTCTGCTTTTATATTACTGTGAGGAGCAACAAAACTTCTCGCATTATGAGCTTGTTTTGTAAACAGCACGTGATCTTTATATGCATGCTCCATGGCTTCTCTTCCAGTTTCAGTGTATTGGTGTGGTGGCGTCACAGTGCCACATACAGGCCTGGCATATGTACTACAGCGTTTTGGGTCGTTTCCAGTGAATCGAAACAACGCCGTGTTTACGGAGATTTTTTTCAAAACGACAGCGTACTACTCGTGTGGACGGGGCCAAAGACTCTGAACTTAAAATACCATCCCCCAAGCAGAGACAGTTTAACAAACCATCTGATCCCTGCTTGGTACGGTATGGGGTTGAAAAGAGCAATCTGATCTCAGACCTGAAACAAGTCACAAAGGCAGCCATCACAGCTGATGGTTGGACAAGTTTTACTCAAGACCATTACCTCACTGTAACATTGCACTATATCAGAGAAGGTCAGAATAAGGAAAAAGTCCTCAAAACCAAAGCAGTGTATGAATCACAGACAGCTGTGGCAGAGGAGATTAAGGGGATCCTGGAGGAGTTTGGAGTAAAAGAGAAGGTTGTGGCAGCCACTGTAGATAATGCAGCAAATATGGATGTAGCTGTGAAAAAGCTGAATATTATCAAGTTTCCATGTTTCGCGCACACGCTAAACCTTGCAGCTCAGAAGCTGTACACCTGCAGTACAATTTCCAACTGGGCGGCAAGGATTCGTTCTGTGATTGTATGGATGAAGAGATCCCACATGGCAAAAGTAGTCCTCAAGGAGAAGCAACAACTCTTCGGTAAGAGTATTTTGAATACCGTAATCAAAGCCAGCCAAAATGTAAATGAACAGATTAGGGTCAATCTAAAATTATAATGATAATATAATGTTGTTTATACTAATCTCATCATGTTGTTTGTGTGTGTGTGTGTCTTTCAGACCTGCCCCAGCACATGCTCCTCTTATCGTAGATGTGAGGACAAGATGGAACTCTCTGTTTTTGATGATGGAGAGGTTCTGTGAGCAATTTTCTGCCATCCAAGCTGCAGCTATAGACCCAAGGCTAAGAAAGCCCATTGAGAAGGAGAAATTGGCCAGAATTGGCAATGAAGACCTGAGGAAAGCAGAGGAGTTTGTGCTGCTGATGCAGAAGCATTACACATCTACACTTGCAGTCTGTAGCGAAAAAAGTCCAACCTGTGGCCAGATACTGCCCATCATTCAGAAGCTGCACAAACATTACACAGTGCAGGCAGATGACTCTGCATTCACCAGGGGCATCAAGGAAAACATTTGGAATGATCTTTCTAAACGTTACAAGGATGATGACATCCAAGCATTCCTGGAGGAAGCAACTGTATTAGACCCCAGATTTAAATCCAGAATGGATGGGGATGAAATCCGGGACAGGATCAGGGCAGCAGCAACAGAAGAGCTGTCAGAGCTGGGAGAGGCACAGAGGCAGGCAGAAGAAGATGAAAAAGAATATGTCTATATGCCACCCATAAAGCAGCAAAAAAAAAAGACAGCCTGAGAAGAACTTTTGTGGAAGAGGACAGTGAGCATCTGTCCTTGCAGCAGCAGCAGCCCTCTGTCTCCATTGCCCAGAGAGTAGATCAAGAAGTTCAACTATATAGAAGCCTTCCTCCCATTCCAACCAATGGCAGCCCCACTCTCTGGTGGTGGATGAAGAGGGACACATTGCCAATGTTATCAGCTTTAGCTGAGAAGTATCTCTGTGTCCAAGCATCCTCTACCCCATCTGAGAGGGTGTTCTCCACAGCTGGAGATACCTTAAGTCCAGAAAGATCTCGTATCCTTCCTGAGAAGGCAAACATGCTAATTTTTCTGCACAAAAATTGTTAATTTGCCACTCAGGGCCAAATGGAGCCAGCAGAGATGATGCAGAAGTAATGTTAATAATGACCCCAGATACACACACACACACACTGTCATGCTAATTTTTCTGCACAAAAATTGTTATTGTAAATTCTTTTTTTTCATGCCAGTTTTAATTTTATTCTAATTTTGATATACTTTGCATTAAAGACTTAATGTAAACAAACCCATTTCTACTATATTTTATTTCCTAACCCAATGAGAACTGATAAGGAATCGAATCGATAAGTGATATCGATAATGGAATCGGAATTGCTAAATTCTTATCAATTCCCATCCCTATTGAGGGCCCTGGTGTTCACCTTGCTTCAGAAGTCTTGGGCCACAAACAGCATGCGGCCTGAGGGTTGGACATCCCCACTGCGGGGAAGCCATGGCCTAATGATTAGCGAAACCGCTTTGGAACCAAAAGGTTGCTGGCTCGATTCCCTGGACCAGCAGAACTGGCTGAAGTGCCCTTGAGCAAGGCGTCTAACCCCCAACTGCTTTGGCAAGAATGGTGGCATACCCTGTGTCTGATTAGCCAAAGAAAAACTGATGATGTGATTACCAGTTCAGGCATAATAAATAATAAACTGCCCTGGACCATAATCCAGCCATGACTATAGGGCATGTAGTTGAGTTCAGTTTCCCAAACTGTGGTGTTCAACTTGAATCTAGAATCTCAGCTCTTGGCTTGGCATCTAGACTGCAGCTGTGCAATCCAAATCCGGTTCCTTGGATCAAGTCTGTGACAAGTACCAGTGTCCCTGGCTCTAGAACATTTTCAAGGTTTGTACATTGTACATTTCTGTAAAACACACAACTTGAAAATCCATCCATTATCTACACCGTTTTTCCTACTGAGGGTCACAGGTGAGCTGGAGACTTTGGGTGAGAGGTGTGGTACCTTGGGGGGATACCACAGCCTGATCTGGCTGCCTTCTTCAAGTCAAGTTTCTGTTTACATTTTTCTGGCCCAGAAATTAACTCCGCCCTCATCAGGAATGGACCTGCAGTGACTTCTTTCTTTGAAAGTTTCAACAGAAGAGATGAGTGGTTTGTTGATGTTTGTTTTCAGTGAACTTGTAAGTGCAGTTCACTATACAGGCAGCAGAGGGTGTTAAAAATTACAAACTGCTACTTTAAAAGGAAAACATTTAGGTTATTTGTGTCATGATATATTTATATTAAGTGTTTATAAAGTGACTTGTATGAATTTGAGTATTACTGGGTTCTTCAGGTTAGGGAGTGAAAGGGATTGTTGTAGTTCATGTGCTGAAATGATGAATGATAGAGTGGTGTGTGTGTGGGGGTCAGAGGAGCAAGGTTTAAATCCCAGTGAAGATGTTTTTGGCCTTGATCACTGTGCAGATCGATCGGTGGCCGATTTTGCTCTCAGATACGTCTTATTTTATTAGTGGCTTTGGCCTTCCACGGCCCCATTCACGCGTGATCAATACGACACGCAGGATGCACCGTATTTTTCTCACTTTTAGTACCTTAACACTGTTTAACCGTGTCACCTGATAAACGAGGGCTCCTCCCGAAACGCTGATTTCCTATCGATTTCTTCCTCAGACTCTCCTTCCCTCAGCCGTCGTTCCACGCTCGTTTTTATCGCCGCTTATCCATCCAACTTCATGGACACACCGCTGCCCTTTCACTTTACGTCCACCACCATGTTCATGTTTTTTTGGTCCTAAGAAGTAGAGGAAAGTGTTTTCTATGTCTAAAAAGAAGAAGAAGAAGGACTCAGCTGACCAGATGACATCATGGTTTCAAAACAGGAAGTGGTTTTTTTCTGCTTTATATATTTAGGTCTTATGTGTATCCGGTCATCTGCTTGTGATGATTCAGAAAAATTGGCACATTCATAAGCAGACAAAATGCTTCCTAAACCATAGAAATGAGAAATACGACAAAAACACGTTTATAACATTTTAAAAGGGTTACATGTTATACACAAACACTTTTGATATGAACCTCTGAGACACTGCAAAAAAAATGCATATTAAAATTAGCAAAATGTACGAAAGTATGTCTGAAGTTTCCAGGCTCAGTATACATAAATAAACAGATAATTTTGCATTTTTCCAATAAATGGAGTGAATTTTAATGGTGTTGTGTATTTTTTTTAAAAAGATTATCTTTTATACGATTTATTTTTATTTTGTCTATACGTAAGAGCCTTTGATTGGATAATTACTGCAGTGATTAATGTGTTTCAGCTGCAACAATTCTTTTAATCCGAACTGATGCAGTGAGTAGCTTCTCATTTCTTAAACATGTTGGAAATCGTATCCCGTGCTCATGGAAAAGATGTTCCTGTTTTTCAGAAGGTCAAATTATTGTCCTGCATCAAGCAAAGAAAACAACTAAGGAGATTTGAGCTGAAGTGACTGGATTAAGAACTGACCAACACATCACTAAACCCTGGAAGAATCATGGAGATTTTTCACGTTAACTTCATGGAAAAAATGTGGTCAGAAAAAACTCTTGACTGACTAGGATCAGAGATCACGTAAATGCTTGGTGAAGTTGAATCAGGAAAAAAAATGGACAGTAGAACTCGTGGCTGTGTTTAATAGTGAAATTAAGATAATTTCCACACTCACAGGATTGGGACTAAACCACTGTGTATCCATAAGAAAACCACTTGTTAGTGAGACTAATCAGGAGAAAAGGCTTCAGTTTGCTCGGGAGCATAAAGATTGGACTCTGGAGCGATGGAGAAAGGTCATGTGGTCTGATGAGTTCATTCAGATGGACCCTATTCCTGAGTGAAGGGCGTGTCAGGGTAAGAAGGGAAGCTCATGAAGCGATGCCCCCATCATGCATAGTGTCCACTGTACAAGCCTCTGGAGGCAGTGTGATGATCTGGGGTTGATTCAGTTGATCAGGTCGAGACTCACCAATGTTATGGGGCAATAAAATTATGGGCTGAAAGAGTGGTTCAGGGGAATGAGGAATCATTTTACACACGAATTAACCACCACGGAGTCCTGACCTTAACCGGTTGAAAGTCTTTGGGATGCTGGAGAAGACTTTACACAGTAGCTCAACTCTCCTGTAGTCGAGACAAGAGCTCAGTGAGCAATTAATGAAACTGGATGGAGATAAATGTTGTGACGTTGCATCAGATTGTTGAAATGATGCTATGGTGAATACGTACCGTAATCAAAGCTAAAGATGGTTCAATGAAATATTAGAGTGTGTGACATGTTTTTTGATCAGGGAGTGTAAATTATTATTATTATTATTATTATTATTCTCATCTCATTATCTCTAGCCGCTTTATCCTTCTACAGGGTCGCAGGCAAGCTGGAGCCTATCCCAGCTGACTACGGGTGAAAGGCGGGGTACACCCTGGACAAGTCGCCAGGTCATCACAGGGCTGACACATAGACACAGACAACCATTCACACTCACATTCACACCTACGCTCAATTTAGAGTCACCAGTTAACCTAACCTGCATGTCTTTGGACTGTGGGGGAAACCGGAGCACCCGGAGGAAACCCACGCGGACACGGGGAGAACATGCAAACTCCACACAGAAAGGCCCTCGCCGGCCCCGGGGCTCGAACCCAGGACCTTCTTGCTGTGAGGCGACAGCGCTAACCACTACACCACCGTGCTGCCCTATTATTATTATTACTCATCTGATATCCATACTAGCTTTTTCTTATTAATCGGTGGATCGGATATCAGTACTACAGTTGTTAAAGAAAACAATATCAGTATCAGCTGATAGTCAAGGTTTCAGTATCGTTACTGATATCAGAAAAGAAAACATGGTTTCTCTAATACAAATAAATAAATATTTTTGCAAAAAAATGTTTAAATAAAAAAGAAATATTACTTCGACAATACTATGAATAATTATTATTGCTCATCCGGCCGACAGGTGATGAGTTTAATGCCATCATGTGTTGTCCGGAGTCCGTCCGGCGTCGTCCACATTTCACGAAAATCGCTTCTTGTCTCTCAATTCTTCACCGATTTTTATTCTTTTTGGCAGGAGGGTAGGGGTACCTAGGGTGCATATAACTTCTACCCAGATTTTCATGATTGCAATTAATAATGAAGATATGGAGTAATTAATCAATCCCTAACGAGCAGTTTCCACACAAATCACTTCTTCTCCCTCAATTCTTCACCAATTTTGATTCTTTCTGGCATGAAGATAGGGGAACCTAGGGTGCATAGAACTTCTACCCAGATTTGCTTCATTACAATTATTAATGAAGTTATGGACTAATTAAGCCTTAATGAGCAGTTCAACAAAAATCGCTGTCAATTCCTCGCCATTTTAGATTCTTTCTGGTAAATAGGTCGGTATTCCTAGGGTGGATATCGCTTCTATATATAGCTTGTATATAGTGTATATACCGTAGCTTGTAACATTTGTTGCGCAAAGTGGCTCACTTTAGATCGTTCCTTCTGGACTAGACAGGGCCGGAGTGAGCTACGCCATCACTGAGTCTCGTTGTTTATTATTATTATACTGTATTTAATTGTAGTGATTTTGGAGTTTAGAAAAGTCATTACAGCATCTATTCAGTAATATTTAGCATCAACTACAACATCCACCCATCCATTATCTATGCCACTTATCCGTCAGGGTCACAGTGGAAGCTGGAGCCAATCCCAGCTGACTTCAGGTGAGGGGCGGGGCTCGCCCTGAGGCGGCAGGTCACCAGTCTATCACAGAGCTACACAGAGACCAACAACCATCACACTCACCTTCACACCTATGGGGGGTTTATGGCCCTTTTCCACTACCCTTTTTCAGCTCACTTCAGCTCGCTTCAGCCCGACACGGCTCGCGTTTCGACTACCTTAGAGCAGCATGACTCAGCTTGCTTCAGCCCTGCTCAGCTCCCAAAACTCGCACGGTTTTGGAGTGGGGCTGAAGCGAGCCAAACCGAGCCGAGTGGGGCTGGGGCGTGAGGAGACACTCCCCTGCACTGATTGGTGAGAAGGAGTGTCCTCACACGCCCACACACGCCCCGCGAGTACGCTGGGATCTGTAAAGACCATAAACCCGGAAGAAGAATAATTACGAATTACGAGAATTTCTGAAGCCTTATGCGCCTCACCTCATCTATACGCTCTTGCCAGTATCTGTTGGCGTTGGCGGTGACAACAAGCCACAGCACCAAGACCAGCAACACTAACGACTCCATGTCCTCCATGTTTATTGTTTACTCTCCGGGTCGTGAGACTACCGCTTAAAAGGTCACTGATGTCACTGTTTGCGCCGCCTAACGACATCACGTGACGTCCACCCACTTTCGCTAACTCCACCCAATGTGTCCACCCACTTCCAGCCAGCACGGTTCAGCGCGGTTGTAGTCGAAATGCAACTTCAACAGCCCCGCTCAGCTCGACTCAGCCCAACTCAGCACGGCACGGCTCAGCCCAACTCAGCCGCGTTGGTAGTGGAAAAGCGGCATTAGAGTATCCAGTTGCACCAGGAGGAAACCCGCACAGGAACGGGAAGAGAACATGCAAACTCCAGACGAAGGCTGTCTGTAACATGAGACTGTTTTTATTGAATTAACCATAAAACATGAACAGTAGTAAAAGCAAATTGCTAATTGTTAGTTCTGTTAGACATCCTTAGATGATCAAAGAAATACTTTTTTCCCTGTTAATATTTTTCACATTTAACAAACTTGCATACAGCATTTAAGAAAGCACCAGCGACTCTGATCTCACGTGATAAAACCACAGAATCAACACTTTCCTCTTTGTTCTCTCTTCAGGACCCAACCTTCACTCCCCTTCAGGCTGTAGGTAAAAAAAAAAGGCAAATAATAATTTTTGCTTTGCTAAATGAATTCGTCCAGAGCTGTCTTAGTGTTTATTGCATGTCAAACAAGTGAAATATGAGGCCGCGTGCCAAAATGTCAGAGTTGTCCTTTGATAAATATAAAACATGGAATATAAATATGAAGCCGTTCCCTGTGCAGCAGCGTGTCAGAGCGTGAGGCCGTGTCTTAGGGTGAGACTGCTTTCACAAGCACGTCGTCAGTAAGGCACTCGAATAGAGAGCCAGAGAGTCGGAGGAGTTCCCTGGCTAAATACAAAATTATCATAATAGAGCTAGATTTATCTCACATACGTAGTGGTGAGTTAGTGCAAGACTATCTGAGGAAGATATACTGTATATTAACAGAGCTCCATACTTAAAAGAATATGGTAAAGCATCGACTTGATTTTTGATGGCTTTTGCGATCGTACGACATCTGAGTACCACCACAGGGAACCCGACTCTAAGTGTAAGGCAACGTATCTCATAAACACTTGACCCCTGGACAACGAAATGTGTATCTTTATTTCTATTATATACTGTAGATGGGTTTTTAATCCAGCGCTTATTTTTAATTTGCTTTTTAAAGAATAACTTGGGATTATTTCTGAACACATTTTACAGAAAACGTTCACGACAGTTTCATATAAAACGAGTTAAAACAGTTTTATTAGTCCACTCGCTTGTTGGACAGATGACAGTTTGTGTCATGTAAAGGTAGTAGACAGATGTAATCGCAGAAAGAGTTTTATTGAAAACACACTAACAAATGGATCCAAAACGGAGATAAACAGAGGCAGAGTCGAAAACCAGGCAGTGGTGGAGTGAGGCACAGACAGGATATACGAGGAATACAATACTCACAGTCCAAAAACACAAACAGGGTCAAAACCAGAACAGTGACACAAAATACAAGGCTTTCGCAAAGTCTGTGTGTTACTCAGAGTCCTTATATAAATGTCTGTGCTGTGATTGCACTCGAATCAGGAACAGGTGCATGGCGGTTAGTCCTAATGATATTAACCATATTTGGTTAATTATAATTAATCATATATAGTTAATCGTCAACAGGTCAGTAAGATGATTGGGTATATAAAGAGCATCCCAGAGAGGCGGAGCCTCTCAGAAGTAAAGATGGGGCGGGGTTCACCGCTCTGTGAAAGACTGCGTGGGCAAACAGTGCAACAATTTAAGAATAACATTCTCAATGTAAAACTGCGAAGAATTTAGGGATCACATCACCCATGGTTCATAATATCATTAAAAGATATCTGAGAGAAATCTCTGTATGCAGGAGACAAGGCTGAAAACTGACACTGGATGCCTGTGATCTTCAGGCCCTCAGGAGACACTGCATTAAAAGCAGACACGTGTCTGTAGTGGAAATCACTGTATGGGCTCAGGAACACTTCAGAAAACCATCGTCTGTGAAAACACTTCATTACTGCATCCACAAATGCAAGTTAAAACCAGATATAAACAATATCCAGAAACCCCGCCCCCTTCTCTGGGCCCGAGCTCTTTTACGATGGACTGAGGCGAAGTGGAAAACTGTCCCGAGGTCTGACGAATCAAAAGTAGAAATTCTTTTTAGAAATCATGGACACCACGTCCTCCAGGCTAAAGAGGAGAGGGACCATCCGGCTTGTTATCAGCACACAGCTCAAAAGCAGCATCTGTGATGGTATGAGGGTGCATTAGTGCACATGACATGGGGAGCTTGTACATCTGGAAAGGCGGCATTAATGCTGAATGATATAAACACGTTTCAGAGCAACATGCTGCCATCCAGACAAAATCTTTTTCAGGGAAGGCCTTCCTTCTTTCAGCAAGACAAAACCGCTTTCTGCACATATTAAAACTGCATGGCTCTTTAGTAAAAGAGTCCAGGTGCTAAACTGGCCTGCTGCATTTGACCCTGAACTGTTGAGCAACTGAAATTGCATATCGGGCAAGAATAGGACAACATTTCTCTTTTAAAACTACAGTAATTGGTCTGCTCAGATCCCAAATGTTTACAGAGTGTTGTTAAAAGTAGAGGTAATGTAACACAGCGGTAAACACACCCCTGTCCCAACTTTTTTGAAACGTGTTGCTGACATCAAATTCAAAATGAGCAAAATTTCTCAGGTTCAACATTTGATATGTTGTCTTTGTACTATTTTTTAATCAAATATAGAGTTTCCATGATTTGCAATTCATCGCATTCTGTTTTTATTTATGTTTTAACTTTTTTGGGAACAGGCTTGTACAAAAATTGAATAAAAATAAAAACGTATGGCAGGTTTTTTTTCTTTGTTCTGAACTTGCTAGAAGTAATTTATGTTTTGAGAAGGAAAAAAAAATCAGAACCCTGAATACAAATGTCAAAAAGAAAGCTTTTATGTTAATTCACGATTGTTAAGATGAAGCATGCAAGATTTTGTCGGATTGTAATTTTCCATTTTGAGTCGTTAAATAATTTAATAAATGAAATCCTCTGAGTGTTTTTTTTCCCTTCAAATGTTTTGATCAATGAGATGAAGCTGTGCGTGTAAAAATCTCAAATTTGATTTCTGTTCATCCTGATGACTTGCTAGTCCCTCAACACACACACACCACTCTGCCTTCCTTGCATTATTTATGCAAAATTAAACCAGCCAGTGTCTCCTGTCTGATGCTCAGAGACCTGGATCGATCCTCTTGTTCCTTAAAGCACTTCTAGAAATTTCCGCTCGTCTTCGTCAGGTTACTGCGGAAGTCTTTTCCAGTGGATCCGAGAACACGAACGGTTTGATCAGTGTCTGTGTGTCAGCAGCTGAACAGAGTAAACCAGCAGAGACGTTCTCCACGTCTGATTACACTGGAGCAGACCCAGGGCAAATTAGATTTTTTGCATCATCAGATAAAAGGAACATAAAAAAATCTAAAATATAATATAAAAATACTCTATAAGCTGTATATACTGCAGCTACACTGTATTGTTGCATAGTCTTTTTTTAACGATAAATGTGTAAAGATAAATAATGATGATGTTGAAAATAGGGTGTAAATGTTTTCTTTTAATACTAATAAGTAATTTTATATATATTTTTGTTAAATATGTTTTGTTAGTGGTTATAAATGACCACAATTTAAGTCCAATTAATTTCATATCATTATAATATAGTCTATTTTGTTAATATAACTACTGTATATAGATTATTATACCATCATTTCAGTCACACTCACATAGATATTTTTCAAAATCTGAGATCATAATTTTATTTTTCTTTTAAATAATAATAATAATAATAATAATAATAATAATAATAATAATAAATGGAATATTTCAAGGTCGAGTTGGAACACAAAAAACAAAAAAGGTTTTAAAAAAACATTTTAAAAAAAGATCAGAGATAAGCTGATCTCATTAAAACGGATAAATCTCCGTTAAACCAGTTCACCACAGCGCAGGTGAATCCTCGAATCTGATTGGTCAGAAGGTGTGCGTTATTTGTGTTCAGTCTAAACACACAGGTCATTATAGAAAATTGTGCGTGCTGATTGGTTGTGAAATTCGGACTATTTCTCGATAATCTCCTCGGGAGACTCGGCAAAATGCCGGCCAGTCGCTTCGTCATTCTTTGTAAGTGAGGGAAGAATTACAAATGATGAAAGAAAATGCTGCTCCTAAAATAAAAGCACTAAAGATGCTCCGAAGTTTGGTCTAAAACGATTCAAAAGGAATACGGAGTTGTGATTTATTTTTTCGATTTCAAAACAAAGGATTTTATGTGACGCGGCGTAGATAAGTGACACAAGTCTGCGCCACAAAGTTATTACATTTACATGAAGATTGAGAAATTTTTTAATAATTTTTTTTTAAAAATCACCTGTGTTTTTACACAAAAAACAATTATCGTGGAATTATCAGTGGAATAATAACCGAGAGTTCACTTTCAGTGATCTCATCTCATCTCATTATCTCTAGCCGCTTTATCCTTCTACAGGGTTGCAGGCAAGCTGGAGCCTATCCCAGCTGACTACGGGCGAAAGGCGGGGTTCACCCTGGACAAGTCGCCAGGTCATCACAGGGCTGACACATAGACACAGACAACCATTCACACTCACATTCACACCTACGCTCAATTTAGAGTCACCAGTTAACCTAACCTGCATGTCTTTGGACTGTGGGGGAAACCGGAGCACCTGGAGGAAACCCACGCGGACACGGGGAGAACATGCAAACTCCACACAGAAAGGCCCTCGCCGGCCCCGGGGCTCGAACCCAGGACCTTCTTGCTGTGAGGCGACAGCGCTAACCACTACACCACCGTGCCGCCACTTTCAGTGATTAATTGTTAAATAACACGACTCGGATTGTAGCTCCGGCTGTAACGTGAACAAACAATACGCGACGTTTTACGCGACATATTAATGCGCTCGTCCTGATAAGTTATCGTTTCTTTAGTAACAGCTCAAACAAAGGGGTTCGTATAACAGACACTCCGGATAATCCATGAAAAAAAGAGAAAAACATGTTTAATAAAGAAAAGCGTATCATTGTTGACGTGGTGATGTTTCGGTGATATTTATGGAAGGAGTCTCGAGTGTTGGTGCTTTGTAACATCTGGGGGGTTTTGCGATGCTTCCCAGCTTTTCAGGAGAGAGAGAGAGAGAGAGAGAGAGAGAGAGAGAGAGAGAGAGGTGCAAGTCTGTAATTAAATGTAACTATAAACCGATAAAAAGTACATTTCGTTCATTAATAAATGAAATCTTGTAAACGTTGCTGCATGACACTCTGACGGCGTGGATTATTTTCCTCGAACTGCACAGCCTGTAGTGTGTTATTCCTTACATCACTGGAAACAATGACGTTTCTTGATTATAATCAAGCGTATCAAATAATTAACAGTTATTCCATGAAATCAAGTCGTACATGAGCTGACGGCGCTATAATCCACGTACGACGAGATTGAATGGAATAACTGATTTATTATAACCACGTTCACTGGATTTTGAGAAACGGAGCATTTTTATTTTGATTTTTCTCAAACTCGAGCAATAAAACTTTACACAAAACGTCCGACATCCATCAAATGCATTCATTCCATATTTTGTTGCTTTTTCATTTATTTTTATTTTTGGGGCTTTTGTTTTCGAGTAGTTTTTATTTCGTCCTCGGTTGCTTCAGCAACACGCGCCGCCATTTTGTTTTTCTCTCCTCATGGTATATGAGCTGATATCCTGGCAGTCGAGTAGCCAATCAGAGCGCACGATTGCTCATATCCAGTGAATGTAGATAGAATATATCTTATTATAAGATTACAATAAACAACATACTGTATAAAATTATTATAAAACCTATTTCTACACATTTTTACTCATTTCAAGATTGAAATTTGGCACTTTTTCTATTGGAAAATAGTTTAAAGCTTTTTTTTTCCTTTTTTAGAAAAGAGTGACTTGATTTAAAGCTTTTAAAGCCTGAAATTCGAGAAAATGTCGAGATATTTCTTGAGTAATCATCATTGCGGTTTGTTTTAATCCTTTCAGTAAAGATGAGATGAGATAAATGGGCTAAATCTGAGATAGCGTCGGTATCTCTTTGTTGGTTTGTTGGTTGTTTTGTTTTTTGCAGTGATGGAGTCCACGCTGTAGGTACAGTGGATGGGCGATACATGACGTTAGATCTGTACACACTGTAAAGGTGATTGGGTCATTTCAGAAAATCTCACACACACACACACACACACACACACACTGCTGCTGTCAGAAAGCACTTTTCTTAATGAACGCTGGAGTTCTGAAAATATTAAAGAACTGAAGAATGAAAAAAGAATTCGTGTGCACCTTTTAGCTTTTAACAAGTAGCTAAAGGGAAAAGCCATAAAGGTGGGTTCTACACTCGGGTAATGCCACCTCACTGCGCTTTTTATTAGACCTTTCAACCCTTTTACAATGGGTTAAGTGATAAAGTGACATTTACTGCCCGCTGCACTCCAGCGCTGTTCACACAAACACACACACCGAGAGAGAGAGAGAGAGAGAGAGAGAGAGAGAGAGATTCCCTTAACACTCCGACTCGGACCATCGTCCGTCCCGTCTGCTGCTGTCCAGAGAAGAGATTTGTGGATCCTGAGCGCCACCTTGTGTCTGTGCAGGATGCAGGATGTCACCCGAGTGTGTGTGGGTATTAATCATAGGCAGGAGAGTGTAAAATTCAATCGGCTCCCTCCATCCATTTGAGAAGAAGCAGCCTGAAGGTTGGCCTTGTACAGACAGAGAGAGAAAGAGAGAGGGGGGAAAAGAAATAAATAATAAAAAGGAAGAAAGCGAGAGAGAGAGAGAGAAAGCCCTCACCGTACACTTCATCAGAACCTCCTTGTTGGTAACAAATGGCGTGTCTCTCCGGTGGAGTTGTGCCATCAGAAACTCGCCCTCTCTCTATTCATTTCATTCCCGCGCCAGAGGAAGAGGTCAGGGTAGGAGCACCGGGCTGCTTCCCTCGCTCACACTATAAACCACTTTTTAGGAATTGTTTCTCAATAAGAAATGATCAGTCCATTTGTCTGCAGCCGACGGCGCCGTCTACCCGCCCGGACCGCCAATATTTTTTCGCTTGACCTGATCAGGGCAATAAACTAGACTGAGACACTTTCAATTTGTCACCGTGCTCACAGAGCCTCTGAGGTTCAGCGACTGATTACATCTCCCCACACACACACACACAGGTAAAAATTCCTCCCTCTCTGAATCTCCTCAGCCCGCAGCAGCAGCAGGAGCAGCATCAGCAGCACTTCCTCCCTCTCTCTCTCTCTCTCTCTCTTCAGCATTCAGCTCATCGAACCGTGTGTGTGTGTGTGTGTGTGTGTGTGTGTGTGAGATGAATCAGTTTCTCTTTTAACATAATGCACATGAATCGCTGATGGAGTGAACGCCTAGGAGAACATGAGTGATGAAGCGTGTCCCGTCCCAAATATTAGAAAACGGACATCATTTGCACCTTGGAGGACGTCTGCGGATGAGGAATACGGAATATTTCAGGTTTATGTGCTTTCGATGACATCATCGAACCAGTTCATTCATTCATCAATCAATCAATCAATTCCCCAAAAATTCATACACTTTTTTTATACCTTTCTAATTAATTAATTAATTTTGGTTTAATTGTACAGTTTCACTCATAGCTGTTTTTTTAATGTAATACATGAATACTGTACACTCTCAGGAGGAAAAAATCTCGAGCTGTTTATTTACTTTGCATTATTCTTATGTTTGAAGGTTAAAAACAAGCTACACGTTTAAGTAGTTCTTCGAGGGTTCTTTGGGGTTTTAATCTTCCAAAAAAAAAAAAATTCAGGAAGCTTTTCTCATATGTTAAAATTGTCCCAAATTTAAATTGTACATTTTAATAACTGAGTTTATTTTACACTATTTATAAAATAAGCACACTTTCATTCAGGAAAAAAAAGGGGTCTTCATGGGTTCTTTAAGGGTTTGATGATCTAAAGCCTTTCATCCGTCTAAAAAAAGGGGGGGGTTCTACCTTCTACTTTTTTAAATGTCAAACTTTTTTTTTTTAAATATTTCTTGTTTACGCACCATTGCAAATAAAATGAGCTTCACCTTCACTTGTGTTTCCTACCAGAATGTGTTCAAGGTTCTTACGAACCCTTAATTCTACACCCACGAGGTCCACCTGCTGTTTAATGGCGTTCTCTAATCAGCCGATCCCTTGATGCATCAAATCACGCAGATACAAATCAAGAGCTTCAGTTAATGTTCACAACGTTCAAACATCAGAACGGGAAAAATTGCGATCTCAATTTTTGTGTGACTTTCTTTCTTTCACTCAGTGCGTTTACATGCACATCCAAATCGAGCTACTGTCGGTAATCGAGCTAAGGGTCCCAGCAGGGGTGCCAGAGAAATCCAATCCTACATGCACACAAGGAAATCGAGCTATTGTGTGAGGTACATTGTGCACCCGAGCCACAGGTGGTGCTACACGCCCCATCGTGTTGGTACACTTCCGGTTGTCATCATGAAGAAGAGCTATTCAGAAGTATAAACAAAGTTATCAGTTCCGTGTTCACAAGAAGAACGACGACGTTCGTTCTCCTTGTTCCTCCTGACCTCTTCTGCTGCTCGCTACTACTACTGTTGTCATGCCAACCGAGGCTGTTGTGTTTCCCGCTTGTGGTCTCGTCACTCCCGGAAGGGGCAGTGCTGAAGTAAGTAGCTCGACTACGTAGCTCGATAGGGTTTACATCCACTAAGTAGCTCGGCTACAATCGCATAATCTAGGTCGCGTAGCTCGATTATGAGAAATCCAGTTCGGTTCGATTTCAGCCGAGCTAAGGTGTTTCCATGGCATTTAGAACTTCGATTTCAGTCAAGCTACGGCAGAAATTCAATTTTCTCTATGTGCATGTAAACGCACTGACTGTGTTGGTTTGAGCCAGATGAGTATGAGGTTTGAGTATTTCAGAAACTGCTGATCTCCTCCTGGGGTTTTCACACACAGCAGTCTCAACAGAATGGTGCAAAAAACAAAAAACATCATTAAGTGAGTGAGCGATGACAGTTCTGTGGGTGGGAAAAAAAACCAAACGCCTTGTTGAAAAGAGAGGGTCAGAGATCAGATAAATGGACAGATTTGAGGTGGTTCGAGCTTTTTTTTTCCTCCAGGAAGGCTATAGTAACTCATATAATCACTCTTTACAACCGTGGTGAGCAGAAAAGCATCTCAGCATGCAACAGCAGAGTAGAAGAACACATTGGGTTCCACTCCTGCAGCCAAGAACAGGGACCTGAGAATCAAGAACAAGAATCCTTTTTATCTAAGAATGTATTAACAGGAGAAATATGCAGTACAAACTCGGGGATTTAAAAGTACCGTATCTTGGTATCTGGTGCACTTTTTTAGAAAAACAGGGGTTCTTTAAGGGTTCTTTGGATAATTAAAGTCTTTTTAGCTTCTACATTGGAAAGGAACTCTTCATGATGAGAAAACATTTAATTTTGAACACTGGGCATCATCTTTAACGTTACACACAGTTACAAATAAAACATACGACACTCTCTTTAGGGGTCTTGAACTCATCTGCTTCTTCACCCACGTTATTTGTAATTGTGTCGCATTCTTCCATCTTTTATTTGTACAGATGTCCTTCTGTTTGTTTGCTTTGTTGTTTCTCCTTCTTCTGTAAAGAGTCCTTGGGTTGGTGATATGAATTAAACATTGTCAATCTTCTTCTTGTCTATCAGATGGAAACCTTAAAGGTTCTTGGTCGAAACCTAAAACTTCAACCCAAGAGTGATTTTCTCTCAGAAATGTTTCCGTTTTTGAAATTATCATCCAATGAGCCCTTAAAGAACATATTGGTGTGGACGAACAGGATAAGTGTGCAGAACAAACTCCAAATTATTGCTCGTTGTTTTTGGTTCATGTCCCAAACCTTTCAGAAAATTAAAGTTTTGTTTATTGTTTACTTTTTTTTCAGTGTTGTTTAGTTCATTGTGCACTATTACCTCCATCAAGGACATTATGGTTGGGGTGGTTTGTTTGTTTTTGTAACCTTAAGCAGGATTGTGCAAAACCTACACGCCTGATTTCTATGAAACTTGGTGGAAGGGTGTAACACGATCCAAAGAAGAACTCATTAAGTTTTGGAGTGGATCTGAATCACGGGGTGGATCCACGACTTTAGTTTTCCTTTTGCAACACTGCAAGATACAGCATTTGATCTTGGTGGAAGTCAAGACTCCCCCCTCGTATCCTTCAGGTTTCTTTGTTTATCTCAGTTGCAAATAAAACAAGTTACACCTTAGAGGGTTCTTCAAGTGGTGGCCCCACTGGCTGAAGGTTCTTCAAGGGTTCTTAAAAGATTCCTTGCACTGTTCAAGGTTTCATAAAGTCTTTCAAAAAAAAGGAACCATTTCTCAGAGAAAAACTTTGGTTATTAAGCAATACATTTTAACTAGCACTTTATTTTACACTATAAATATGAAGTACAGCGTCTAGTTTTTAGTAGGTAATAAAAGGGTTCTACTTTCAAAACCCTTTTTAATTAAAGGAAAGCACTTTGTTTTGACCCTGTCCAGGTTCCACAACATTACTTTTTAAAGCTGAAACTAAAACGAAGCAGCAGCACACCTAAAGGATCGTCAGCTGTCGCTCTGGATGAAGTAAAAATTCTACCAAAAGGTTTCCACGTAGCACCCGTTTCAAAATGTATAACGGTTAGAGGCATTTTTTACATTTTAAATTAGCAAGGGTTGGTTTCCAAAACGTTATTTAAAACAGCTTGGCAAAATGCCTCTATAAAAATATGACATTATTCATATTATGATTATGATACTCATAGATCATAGCTTATAATAATTATGATAAATACTCCTGTTAGCCGGCGGCACGGTGGTGTAGTGGTTAGCGCTGTCGCCTCACAGCAAGAAGGTCCTGGGTTCGAGCCCCGGGGCCGGCGAGGGCCTTTCTGTGCGGAGTTTGCATGTTCTCCCCGTGTCCGCATGGGTTTCCTCCGGGTGCTCCGGTTTCCCCCACAGTCCAAAGACATGCAGGTTAGGTTAACTGGTGACTCTAAATTGACCGTAGGTGTGAATGTGAGTGTGAATGGTTGTCTGTGTCTATGTGTCAGCCCTGTGATGACCTGGCGACTTGTCCAGGGTGTACCCCGCCTTTCGCCCGTAGTCAGCTGGGATAGGATCCAGCTTGCCTGCGACCCTGTAGAAGAATAAAGCGGCTTGAGATAATGAGATGAGATGAGACTCCTGTTAGCCATGCTGCTAATACTATAGTAATAATCTATCTAACATGTGACATCACATGACCTCACGTAATTAAATATAACCATCCATGCATTTATTGTCTTATTAACTTTCACTGATACTGAAACATCATCAGATGTTTTTATAGTGTCCAGTAGTGTTGGAGGACGCGAGGCCGGTCTCAAGATCACATTTTGAAGTTCTCGTCTCGGAATCGACTACTCGGTCTTGTATCGGTCTCGGACGTAGAGGACTCGGGATTTTATTTCAAGACCAGTTCACAACTGTGGGGATTTCACTAAATCACCTGCATATTATCTGATTTATTTGTTAACATCATTACTGTGATTGGATGTAAAATTCCCTGCTTCAAATGCAACCAATAACGTGACTCATTGCGAAAATGAAAATTTTCTTCCTGTTAATGGCTGTCACCCCTCCCCCAACCCTCCTTCACACACACTGGTCTGGTTCTGGTCTTGACTCGGCCTCACCACGCTTTGGTCTCAACCCCTCTAAGTCTTGGTCTTGCCTACAACACTAGTGTTCACTTTATCTTTTCTGATCATTAATGATGATAAACATCTTAAACACTGTCAGAAACAAGGGTACATACAGTGGTGCTTGAAAGTTTGTGAACCCTTTAGAATTTTCTATATTTCTGCATAAATATGACCTAAAACATCATCAGATTTCACACAAGTCCTAAAAGTAGATAAAGAGAACCCAGTTAAACACATGAGACAAAAATATTATACTTGGTCATTTATTTATTGAGGAAAATGATCCAATATTACATATCTGTGAGTGGCAAAAGTATGTGAACCTCTAGGACTAGCAGTTAATTTGAAGGTGAAATTAGAGTCAGGTGTGAGTGGGCACCCTGTTTTATTTAAAGAACAGGGATCTATCAAAGTCTGATCTTCACAACACATGTTTGTGGAAGTGTATCATGGCACGAACAAAGGAGATTTCTGAGGACCTCAGAAAAAGCGTTGTTGATGCTCATCAGACTGGAAAAGGTTACAAAACCATCTCTAAAGAGTTTGGACTCCGCCAATCCACAGTCAGACAGATTGAGTACAAATGGAAGAAATTCAAGACCATTGTTACCCTCCCCAGGAGTGGTCGACCAACAAAGATCACTCCAAGAGCAAGGCGTGTAATAGTCGGTGAGGTCACAAAGGACCCCAGGGTAACTTCTAAGCAACTGAAGGCCTCTCTCACATTGGCTAATGTTAATGTTCATGAGTCCACCATCAGGAGAACACTGAACAACAATGGTGTGCATGGCAGGGTTGCAAGGAGAAAGCCACCGCTCTCCAAAAAGAACATTGTTGCTCGTCTGCAGTTTGCTAAATATCACGTGGACAAGCCAGAAAGCTATTGGAAAAATGTTTAGTGGACAGATGAGACCAAAATAGAACTTTTTGGTTTAAATGAGAAGCATTATGTTTGGAGAAAGGAAAACACTGCATTCCAGCATAAGAACCTTATCCCATCTGTGAAACATGGTGGTGGTAGTATCATGGTTTGGGCCTGTTTTGCTGCATCTGGGCCAGGACGGCTTGCCATCATTGATGGAACAATGAATTCTGAATTATACCAGCGAATTCTAAAGGAAAATGTCAGGACATCTGTCCATGAACTGAATCTCAAGAGAAGGTGGGTCATGCAGCAAGACAACGACCCTAAGCACACAAGTCGTTCTACCAAAGAATGGTTAAAGAAGAATAAAGTGAATGTTTTGGAATGGCCAAGTCAAAGTCCTGACCTTAATCCAATGGAAATGTTGTGGAAGGACCTGAAGCGAGCAGTTCATGTGAGGAAACCCACCAACATCCCAGAGTTGAAGCTGTTCTGTACGGAGGAACGGGCTAAAATTCCTCCAAGCCGGTGTGCAGGACTGATCAACAGTTACCGCAAACGTTTAGTTGCAGTTATTGCTGCACAAGGGGCTCACATACTTTTGCCACTCACAGATGTGTAATATTAGATCATTTTCCTCAATAAATAAATGACCAAGTATAATATTTTTGTCTCATTTGTTTAACTGGGTTCTCTTTATCTACTTTTAGGACTTGTGTGAAAATCTGATGATGTTTTAGGTCATATTTATGCAGAAATTCTAAAGGGTTCACAAACTTTAAAGCACCACTGTCAGTACCTTAGAGGGAACTGATCCAGCGACAAGCTGCTGTACCGCTAAAGGGACAATAATGTACTTTATTTTCTGAGAGTGTAAAAGGACAGAGGGAAGGACTGATGAAAGCATCAGGATGATGATTTTGTTCGTCCCCTGACATCTGCACCTCAATTTGAGCCTTAAAGTCACTGATTCATCAATTAAAATATTTATACTTGTCCTTAACTGTTTTTTTTTATTTAACTTATTGAATTTATTTTTTAAATGTTTTCTGGTTCATCCTACTCATTCATTTTATTGTACTCCTATCATTTTGGTAATTTTTTTCCCCTCTTTGAAGGAAAATAATATTTAATAAAATCATAAATAATTTATTTTTTATTTATAAAATGATCAATGAACATTGTTTAGAATTTAATCATTTTAATTACTGCAATGTAATGACAGTAAACGTATTACATTTGTATTATCTAATATTGTTTAGTTATAAATACATAAAACAGAAAGAAGTTGAAATTTTCATACCAACACCAGTGTGAACATAAAGGACTACGGAACAAATTTTATATGGTACATTTTATAATTTTAAGTATCTTTTATATACACACACAGTTTTTTTCTCCTGTGTAACCATCATTCTTCTAACTTCATTCTGAAGTCCAAAATCCGGTCTCTAAAACAGCTAAACTGACACGAAGGTAAAAATTTAACCCGTTTGTTGACTCTTCAATCTCTGAACAAGCCTAATTACAGAACCTGTTAAAAAATGTAAAAAAATAAAACCTAGGTGTTAAAGATTCACTCCGGCACTACGTCACTATGAGCAGTGAGCTCAAAGGGTTCTGAATGAAAATCGCACCGGCCGTTAATGAAGAAACCCTGGTACTGAATTTCCTCGAAGCTTAATTCAGTGAAGCGAAGCCTGGAGTGGAAAACAGAATGCGTGTCTTGTGGCTCAGAGACTCTCCTACGATGTGTCATGAATTTTACAAAACCTGCAATCAATAGCAGCTGTTATTACGCGGCGAGCTGTGAGACGATTCAACGGAGGAAAAAAGTCAAAGAAATCACTTTACTATTGACATAAAAACGCATTTAAAGGAATAAAAGGAAATTTCGCCATTTGTTTTTTGATTACGCTGTAGTTGGAGGGGGTGATAAGCTGACACCGTGCCCTGATGTCAATCACAGAGCCGTGTATCAAATGACCCGAGTGGGCGTGAGCCCAAACGCCGTTGCTTCATCTCTGAGAAGTCGTGATCACATGACCTCACTCGGCAAAGAAGCAAACCATGGAAGCAGCGTCTCAAAATCTGTTCGACACCATGAATACGCTCACGCACCACTGAATCCTGGATCCGAAGAAAAAGGCGTTGATTGATTTTCTAAATCAGTCAGCAGCTCTGACAGTAGTGCAGGTTTATAGCTGCTATAACGTAAGCAAGAACAGGAACTAACTCATTTCCATTATAGATAAATAAACAGTACCGTACACACTCTTTAGGAAACAGCTGGAGTACAAAAGGAATAAAAGTCATCATAATAATAATGAATATCAAACCCAGTTTAAGAAGCTCGTTGCTCTAAATCATTAAGTTTCAGTTTTGTAACGTTCTCAAGATTCTGTACGGGTGAAAAGGTTAAGGTTCTAAGGAACTCTAGTATACGGGTCATTCTAGAATTCGAGCTACATTTCGCATTTCACGTCTCCGTATATGTATACAGTAGAAATCTCAGCATACAGTGTCTTGCAAAAGTATTCATCCCCCTTGGTGTTCGTCCTGTTTTGTCGGGTTACAAGCTGGAATTAAAATGTAATTTCTGGACGGTTAGCACCATTTGATTTACACAACATGCCTACAGCTTTAAAGGTGCATATAGTTTTTTATTGTGACACAAACAATAATTAAGATGAAAAAACCGAGATGTGGAGTGTGCATAAGTATTCACCACCTTTCGTATGAAACCCCTAAATAAGAGCTGGTCCAACCAATTTACTTCCTAAGTCACAAAATTAGTTGATTAAGATCCACCTGTGTGCAATCAAAGTGTCACATGATCTGTCACATGATGTTTGTATAAAATCACCCTGTTCTGGAAGGACCCTGACTCTGCAACGCTACTAAGCAAGCAACATGAAAACCAAGGAGCCTCCAAACAGGTCAGAGACAAAGTTGTGGAGAAGTATAGATCAGGGTTGGGTTCTAAAAAATATCCCACAGAGCTCCATTAAATCCATTATAGCAAAATGGAAAGAATATGTCACCACTACAAACATGACAAGAGAAGGCCCCGCCCACCAAAACTCACAGACCGGGCAAGGAGGGCATTAATCAGAGATGCAACAAAGAGAACACTGAAGGAGCTGCAAAGATCCACAGCGGAGATGGGAGGATCTGTCCATAGGACCACTTTAAGCCGTACACTCCACAGAGTGGGCGGGGCTTTATGGAAGAGTGGCCAGAAAAAAAAAAGTCATTGCTTAAGAAAACATGTTTGGAGTTTGCCCAACAGCATGTGGCAGACTCCCTAAACACATGGAAGAAGATTCTCTGGTCAGATGAGACTAAAATTGAACTTTTTGGCCATCATAGGAAATGCCGTGTGTGGCGCAAACCCAGCACCCTGAGAACACCATTCCTACAGTGAAGCATGGTGGTGGCAGCATCATGGTGTGTCTGCAGGGACAGGAAAGCTGGTCAGGACTGAAGGAAAGATGGATAGTGCTAAATACAGGGCAATTCTGGAGGAAAACCTGTTTGAGTTGGCCAGAGGTTTGAGACTGGGATGAAGGTTCACGGTCCAGCAGAACAATGACCCTAAACATACTGCTAAAGCTACACTGGAGTGGTTTAAAGGGAAACAGTTAAATGTCTTGGAATGGCCTAGTCAAAGCCCAGACCTCAATCCAATTGAGAATCTGTGGCATAACTTGAAGATTGCTGTACACCAACGCAACCCATCTAACTTGAAGGAGTTGGAGCAGTTTTGCCTTGAGGAATGGGCAACAATCCCAGTGGCTAGATGTGCTAAGCTAATAGAGACATACCCCAAGAGACTTGCAGCTGGAATTGCAGCAAAAGGTGGCTCTAACAAAGTATTGACACTTTTTTTTGGGGGGGGGGGGGAGTACTTATGCACACTCCAGATTTCTGTTTATTCATCTTATTGTTTGTGTCACACGATAAAAAAAAATGTGCACCTTTAAAGTGGTCGGCATGTTGTGTAAATCAAATGGTGCTAACCCTCCAAAAATCCATTTTAATTCCAGCTTGTAATGCAACAAAACAGGACAAACACCAAGGGGGATGAATACTTTTGCAAGGCACTGTATATATCACACACACAGTGTAAATGCTTTCTGAAAATGAATCACTGAAGTTCTCAGGATGTTGAAAATACTAAGAAAGTGTTTCAGACACATGATAATTTCACCATGCAACTCTCACGCTGTTCACTTCCTGATGATGAAGGAAGAACCAAACCCAAAATTCCTGACCTGAATTTCACTCTTCACCACACACACACACACACACACACTCACTAACTAACTTCAGTCTACGTCACACTCCTGGCATTTTAATTGAAAAACATTTGTAAGCATTCAACTTAGTTGATCTTAAAACATTTTTTTAGATAATAAGTAAAAATTCTTCGAAAATCTGTGGCAGTGATGTAATAAAATTACAGGTTGTCGGGGGGGAAAAAATCTATAAATAATTTAACTCTCTTTACCAGCGTCTCAAACCCCACCCCTTTTCCCATCGTCCTGCTCATCAGCAGCTAAACACAGAGTCATGAGAGTCAACACACACAAACCCAACAGCATCCTGGGGAATTAATCTTATAACAGGCTTGCAGCCATAAAATAATTCATTTGTTTACGGATTTGAAAATGTCCAAGTCGATTAAGCCAGCGTATCTGAGAGAGAGTTGAATAAAGGCAGCTTTAAGGTGGTTTTTATGGTCAGGCTAATTAATACGTGCTAATTAGTTTGCGCTAATTTGGCCAGTGCACTTTTGTTGTATAACAGGTTTCAGATACAACACAGGAAAACACCTTCTTCTTCTTCTTCCAATTATTTTATTTTCAATGTGAGAAACTGATGAAATGCACAATGAATTATATTCCAGCACATTTAGCGGAAACTGAGAAATGTCTAATTATTTCTCTCTTTTTAAAAAAAATAAATTATAAACATATATTCCTCTGCCGCGTCACCATATTGTTTTTCATTTTCCCTCCTGGGATTCACTTTACATTTCATAAATATGAGGACGAGTCAAACGAAACCTTATTGTTATTATTGTACATTGTTTAACGCAAATAGGTTTCAATTCAATATACTTCATTTATATCGCACTTTTAACAATGAACATTGTCACAAACCGTCTTTACAGAAACCCCAGATATAATATTTACATTTAAATTCATCAGCTTTAAGGTGGTAGTAGAAAAACTGGAATGATAGATCTACATTTTATTTGTTTGTTTGTTCAACTTTTTTGCAGCTACAAATTTAACATCCTGTTACTCTCGGTAATTTCTCAAAATTGTAAGGTTTTTATTTTATTTGACTCCGCCTCTAACCCTAACACGCCTCCAAAGAGTGAGAGAGAAAAAACAAAAGGAAAATGAATACACCAAGGAAAAAAGATGACTGGTATTTAAAAAAAAGAAAGAAAGAATGAAAATAAAAGCAGGACACAAATAAAACTAATAACGCAGACACCCATGAGGTCCACCTGCTGTTTTGGGCACGTGTTCAAACATCAGAACAGGAAAAATTGTGATCTCACAGTGAAGTGTGACTTTCTTCCTTTCACTGTGGTATGGGTGTCGGTTTGAGCCAGATGAGTATTTTTGGTTTGAGTATTTCAGAAGCTGCTGATCTCCTCCTGGGGTTTTCACACCCAACAGTCTCTAGAGTTTACACAGAATGGTGCGGAAAACAAAAAACATCATCGAGTGAGTGAGCGACAGTTCTGTGGGTGGAAAGAAACAAACAAACACCTTGTTGATAAGAGAGGGTCAGAGATCAGAAAATGGACAGATTTGAGGTGGTTCGAGGTTTTTTTTTTCCAGGAAGGATATAGTAACTCATATAATCACTCTTTGCAACCGTGGTGAGCAGAAAAGCATCTCAGCATGCAACAGAAAACAGAAGAACACATTGGGTTCCCGTCCTACAGCCAAGAACAGGGATCTTCGAGTCAACAACAACAATAGGAACTTCACTAGGAGTGTGTGTATACAGTATGTACTGTACGTGTCCAGCTGAAGATCTTCCAGAAGCACGAAGGGTTTAATTTTTTAAGCTCATTCATTATTAATCTGGATTAGTCATGTTTCTATAGTCATGCTTCAGTAGAAATAAAAGCACCTCTAGATATGAATCTATTCACTTACTGTTTTCCATAAAGACCTGGGTGGTTTTTTTTTCCCCCCTCATTTATAAATCTGAGTCTTGATGTTCATCTCTGGATCCACACTGACACCTAGTGGTAAAAGTGAAAGACTAAAAACAGATTTCTTGCTTTGTGTGTAATTTGGTGGATTTATTTCATAAATGGGGCATTTCTGAGTAGTGCAGATATAGTTTACAGAATGAGATTAATAATAAAGGTATAATCTCGGATTTGGATTTAGGTCGACATTATAAACTTTAAAACGCAAACTGCAGCGAGGTTTTCAGGTTCGGTTTTGAAGTGTGGCAGCACAACCACGCGATTTCAAAAAGTGATGGAGATAAAAAATCAAAAACTTTAACAAAAAGTACCAGTTTTAAGAAAAGAAGGTGTTTGGGACAAAATGAGGCACGTGACGCTTCATTTGCATATTAATGAATATGCAAATGATTTTGTTTGTTTGTTTGTTTAATAAGGGTAAAGGTGAACATGTTGTTGGGTCACTTCAGTCACTCTGTGGGCACTGAATAAACCATGAAACTAACAGCACTTTCAAGATGATCAATTATTAATCTGATTTCTGTTATAAAGGAGGCGTGGCATCTATAACTGATCATCTCCGTGAAGGTGTGGCCTCTGTGTATGACCGTCTCAGTGAAGGAGGTGTGGCCTCTGTGTCTGTTCTCTCAGTGAAGGAGGCGTGGCCTCTACATCTTTGTCTCAGTGAAGATGTGGCCTCTGTGTCTGTTCTTTTGATGAAGAAGGCGTGGCCTCTACATCTTAGGGGATCGGCATGCTCTTGCGACAAGGCTTTCGCAGATAGCTTTTCCCAGACAGTTGTAATTTATCGTTGAGCGGGGAGTAATAGGCGTGCGCGATGTTATTCACCGCCACAACGCAAGGGGGCGCGAAGTCACGAAATCGCTAGGAGTAGTTGGTGGGTGTGGTTAGTGGAGTGTTTATCCTCCGGTTACTTATGATGACTAGAACTGGAGTCATATAGATGTACGTACTTCCTCACTTCCTCGATCAACCGCTCTTCGTGCTGCTCCATCTTCGCTCGTGTTTTTAAAAATGGCGGTCGTGAAAACAAACCAAACCGGGAAAGTAGGGAAGCGGAAGTGCGTGTACAGCAGATGTAGAATGGACCAATCAGAGCCCTCTTGTCTGCGACGCTGGCTGCGGTGGTCACAATTTTTGGGAGGTGCGCGCAGAGTGTCTGCGAAGGGGGGGGGCTTCGCAGACGCTATCTGCGACGCCATCTGCGAGGACTGGGTTGTCAGCATAAATTGGCCTTTAGTCTCAGTGATGGAGGTGTGGCCTCTATACCTGTCAGACTCAGTGAAGGAGGCGTGGCCTCTGTGTATGACTGTCTCAGTGAAGTTGGTGTGGCCTCTGCGTCTGTTAGTCTCAGTGAAAGAGGCGTGGCCTCTGCGTCTATCACTCAGTGAAGGAGGCGTGGTCTCTGTGCCTGTCAGTCTCAGTGAAGGAGGCGTGGTCTCTGTGCCTGTCAGTCTCAGTGAAGGAGGCATGGCCTCTGCATCTGTTAGCCTCAGTGAAAGAGGTGTGGCCTCTTTGTCTGTTCTCTCAGTGAAGGAGGCAAGGTCTCTGCGTCTTAGTCTCTGTGAAGGAGGCGTGGCCTCTGTACTTGTCAGTCTCAGTGAAGGAGGTGTGGCCTCTGTACCTGTCAGACTCGATGAAGAAGGCATGGCCTCTGCATCTTAGCCTCAGTGATGGAGGCATGGCCTCTGTACCTGTCAGACTTGGAGGCGTTGCCTCTGCGTCTGTTAGCCTCAGTGAAAGAGGTGTGGCCTCTTTGTCTGTTCTCTCAGTGAAGGAGGCAAGGTCTCTGCGTCTTAGTCTCAGTGAAGGAGGTGTGGCCTCTGCATCTTAGTCTCAGTGAAGGAGGCGTGGCCTCTGTACCTGTCAGACTCGATGGAGGCGTGGCCTCTGTACCTGTCAGACTTGATGAAGGAGGCATGGCCTCTGCATCTTAGTCTCAGTGATGGAGGCGTGGCCTCTGTACCTGTCAGACTCAGTGAAGGAGGTGTGGTTCTCTCAGTGAAGAAGCAATGCAAAAATATTTCTGGTTTAAAATTAAACTTCACAGTCAGATCTCGTCTGTAAATCAGATCAGATTGTGTCGTGTTTCCTTTATACACATCACATCATCTCAGAAGTGGCGCACACTTTAATAATAAACAACGTCCTGCTGCATGAAACACAACACACATACACCACACACACACACACACACACTGTTCACAGCAATCTTAAGAAGTTTAAAATCCAGTTCGTTCAGAAAAACACTCCACGTTTCCCTCCTGAGTTTCAGCCCCAATATTAGCAATGACAGTAAAGTAGTGATGCCTGATTGACTTCTGGATACCAATAATACTAATAATACCAGCTAAAAAAAAAAACACACATGTTTGTGTGAAGATTTGGATTTATTTGAGGCTGTCATGTTTCATATCCATACAGAAGTTTGAGAAGAAATTAAATCTGGAGGAAGTTTTAGTTTCATGGAGGACGATCCACACCTCATCATACGGAGAGAGATTATTGCTGAGATTAACTGTCAGTCTACTACGCACTACGTTTGAGGTTTACAGCGCTCCGACAGGAACTGAACATGCAGAAAGTTGATTTTGGAATAATAATAATAATAATAATAATAAATATTTGTGACTTGAGCAGCAGCTCCAGCTTTGACTACACAAGGAATTGGTTTATTATCGTTATCATCATCATCATGCAGATATCGTAGAGATTGTAATTAATTCAGCTTGAGGAGTAACGTTTAATAAAATGAAAGCAGGCTGATGTGAAAATACCGACCGTTTCTGTTTGTGCTCTCGTTCAAAACGGTTTTTTAAAACACCCTGGGGCAATAAGGTAATGTTTATAAGTAAATGTACAGCCTCATGAGGAAAAAAAAAACAGAATAATTATATTTTCTAATGATTTTCTGCCGAATTTCAGAAAAATCAACATGGAAAATCTGTGTTTAAAAAAAAAAAAATCTCCAGGCTTTCTGTGGGTTTAAATGAAAGCACATTTTTAGGCACCGGTGTAAAAATGGCAACATTATAAAATATGTTTAATATTTGGCACATAATGGTGAAGAAAAGGCCACTAACTCTCAGCTACACAGTATTTCTTTGAAAAAATAAAAAATTAAATAATAATAATAATAATAATAATTCCAGTGTATGATTTTGTCCCAAGCTCTTAGATCCATCTAGATCACTCTCTTTTCTAAAAAAAATTTGAAAAAACTGGAGAAATATATTTCATGTCTTTAGTTAAGCCATGCAAGAGATAAGTAAAAAAAAAAAATCAGTACAAAAATAAAAAAAAATAAAATAAAAAAGGAAGCCCTATGAACGACCTTTGACCTCAAGACAAAATCATGTTCATGTGCTGGCGGACGAAGAAATAAATATAGTGTGTGTGTGTGTGTGTGTGTGTGTGTGTGTGTGTGTACACATACACGCTCAAGTATTTTAGGATTATCAGTTCAGCAGCCGGTCTCAATGGAGGACGAATTCAGAAGACTTTGGAGCGTTTGCTTCCCAGAGAGCCGTGCTGTGGAGGAGAAGAGACGGGGGGGGAAAAGAGGAAATGAGAATTTTTCTTAAAGCAGAAAAGGTCACAAAAGTGATGAAAATAAGTGTGGAAATGGGTGAGGCGTCACCTCTCTTTCCTCTCTGATGCAAATGAAAAGGTTGGAGGAAGTTTATCTCGCATGGCTACGTAAACTTACACGCAGTAACATTTCAGTCATAATTTGTTCTTTGAAATGTGTGCCACTGAGCTTTTTTCCCCCACAATGAGTAAATAATAATTATTATTCTCTCCACATTCACTGGATATGAGCAATCGCACGCTCTGATTGGCTATTCTACTACGAGGAGATCAGCTCATATACTGTGAGTAGAGAAAAAAAAAATGGTGGCGCGTGTTCCTGGATGTGGATGGTTTTCCTTGGTGGACGTCGGCGCTCTCCGAGTGAACTTCTAGTTTTGTCTTGCTTCTTTTTGAGGGCCACATACCGTACAGTGTAACACTGACACGAGGAAATGAAATACAGCAAATCAAAACACAGTGTGTGTGTGTGAGAGAGAGAGAGCGCTCATACCGTGGCCTGTTTATAAAAATGAGGTGCCAATTCCACCAGCCAGGACGATTCCACCGCAGTCACGTCTCGCATGTAGTACTTGGAGGTCTGAATCACCTCGTTAAACACCACCCTGAAATAAAACAGACATTCCGGGCACTAAAATGTAAATTTAAACCTAGACTGCCTTTCAGACTTTTCAAGCTGTAGGTCATAAACAGAATTTTATCTTTCTTTAGTGGACCGAAAACTAGTGAATTCGAATCACAGACTTCCAAATTTATTAGTTTTGGTTTTTTTTTTTAAATAGAATTATTAATGAATTTAGAGCCACGTGGCCTTGAATGCGCCATTATTTTTTCCTGCTTCACCATGACGCAATACAAGATACTACATCATGCATGAGATCACGTGGTGGGCTTTCCCCGTTCGCACAAGGTATTGTGGGATACAAATTTGAAACAGAAGAGAAAAATGGAGGATGTGAGTGTGCAAATGAAACGTGAAAGACTGACTACAGTAACAGAAAGCGAGAAGAAATATATATGTTGTTTACCAGCTGGGAGGTCCGTATGGTGAAATACCGTGACCGAGGTCTTGAAAGTACTGAGCGAGGCCCTCTGGGTCGAGGTCAGTATTCAAGGCCGAGGTCACGGTATTTCACCATACGGACCGACCTTAAGCTCGTAAATATATATATATATTTTTTTACCAAATTCTAACAGAAAACGAGAGCACACGAAAGGGAAAACCGAGCCGAGCCATCGTTTTGAGTCCTCATTCATGGCTATAATGCAAATTGCTTCCTCCTCGGTATACAAGTGCACTTCCATGGCAGGAAAACAACTACATTTTGCCGCCTATGTAGTCCCCTATTTATACAAATAGGAGTCATTCAGGATTCAGCCATGTTTTTGCTCGGCGTTAGCAACAGTTACAGGTTTTTAGCTTTCTCCTGAAATGTTTTCTTTTATTTCTTCTTCCTCAGGGGAGTAAAACTCGCTTTCGCTGTGAACACTGTCGTTATCGCTATCCATGCTGTAAAATTAATGCTATTCTCCTGAGAAATGCAAAAATAAATGTTGACAAAAATTGCTACTATGTTTGTTGTTGTTGTGAACGAGCGAGTCGCCAGAGGTCCGTAACCGGGGTCCGTACTGTAGAATACGGACCCGCTCGCCAGCCAATCAGAGCGCAGGACTTGATGGAAACCAGACCGCGAAAAAAATAAAAGACGTTATGTTATATACGAAGGAAAGGAAACGCAGGACCAAACTAATAAATATCGGCGCTCAGCGAGCACCTCGGTGTGATCAGCTGTTCGTTTAGCGACAGAATGATGGAACGGTCAGTGCATGCTCAAAGGGAAACCTGCGCATGCGCACACACAGACTTCCTCTGTCTGCTTGACTACGCGAAGTGAAGCGAGCGATTGATTTCATGCATATTATTTCCTTTAATCCCCTCAAATTAAATAACTTCCCAGCCACAGAATGGCCTGATATTTTGTGAGATATTACAGAAATAAGCATATATCACAATGACCACATTTCAGACGGAACTAAATTTCACTGATTTTATGAAATCGAAAGGCCGTCTAGCTTTAAAGAGGTTTATCCAAATCCAGAACCATCCGTACCCTGGTTACAGCCCTGTCTGAGGTCCATTCTGACAATAAGATGTAGACATGTCCGTGGTAGCTATTTGTCGGGTCCTTCAAAGGACCCTTCAAAATGGCCGCTATTAGACGCTTTTTTTTAATACTGTAAAAACAGGTTTAAATGTCCTTAAAGTCCAGTCAGTCCATAATATTAACTAATATTAAATTACAACACTGATTTACATCAACATCAGTCAACTGGTTTGTGTTGAAGAACTCATTCAGATCCCACTGTGAAGTTCAGACCCTTCAGAAGGAGGAGGGCCTCGTCATAATCGCCTGGATTGCAGGACCTGATTCCCCTGTATCGGTTTCCTATCATGTGAAAATGGGAGGAGTTTCTCAGCATGTTGTAGGCGGAGACTAGCAATGGATATGTTCTGTAAAATAAATATAAATTAGCAAAGGGTGCCAATACTTTAACTTCAGTAAAATTACAGACAATGTAAACTTTTTTTCTCCTCCTGAGTACACACTGGCCGAATGCTAAATTTTTTTTTAAATCAGGAACTGGGTAAGATCTATGACACCATCATGTCCATTACACTCCAGAAATATTGGCACCCTTTGGATTTCTTTGGGGAAAAGCATAAAAATGTCTCTATGGTTCTCGCATTAAAAGTATGAAAGAGATATAATTCTGGACTGAAGTGAATTTAATAAAATAAAAATCCAAATGTCGACCCTCGCTTTGCAGACTTTTTAAGAGAAGGCTCCATGCTGTCAGGTTTCACAAAGTACTAAAACCCCAGAAACCCCTCCTCTCACAACTCTCACTTTAGTTCCGATTCATTCTTATTCGCCGCCTCGCCTTAGCTCGTATCGTTTCTCCGTTTGACTACAAAATATATTTACAAAGAACAATAAATCCAGGTTGCGTACCATTTTGGAGGTTTCTCTCCGTAAAGCACAGAGTTGGGATGAATGTGAAGTTCCCGGTCATCCCGTAAAGTCCTGAGAGTGAACAGAACATGAAAAGTTGAGTATTTAGCATAATTTATCCCACAGCACGACTGAATTCTGGATCTTGATTGGTCAGAAGGTGTCAAATAATTTTAATACATTATAGTAAAGCTGTAACTTTAAAGGGGCCGACTCGGCCTTCCCAGAATCCTCTGCGCCTTTTTCCTTCCGTCGATATTCCACTGTTTGAAAGGTGCAAACTGTAACACGAAATTTTTAGATATTTTGTGAAAGTAGTTCTACTTTAAATCCTTTCAACTGATCCATTCCATTTTCGTATGGTTACTGTGTTGTAATGGACCAGAACCGGCCTCGGCTTTCTCGCCACGCAAGAGAGAAAACATCAGGCAGATTCTATTCCAGACTTCCACTGATGATACGTGAACGAAAAAAAAGCTCAGCGTGAAACTGTGGAGGTTTTGTTGTACAGAGAGCGAACAGTGTCGCTGCCACCTGCTTTCAAAACAAAAACGACGAACCGGATTCTGGGAAAAGTGAGCCGGCCATTTTAATTTTTGTCTTTTCTTTCATCTTCAGGAAACAGGATGATTTTTTTGTCTTATGAACAGCTTCAAGAAAGGCTGCTGAAGAAACGGCTGCTATAACAGAAATGAGAACAGGAGCTGACTTGGTTTCCAAATGTTCCCCAACCCCAATAATCATTCTGTAATACATTTTTTTTAATCTTTGCTGAGGCGATTCTTTGTTCAAAGGTGCTTATTTTATAGCCTTTGAAGAGGAGGTTCGTGACTCACGAAGAGTAAAAACTAGCGTTCGCGGAGATTCTTCCAGGTTCAAAAAACGATCAGGATTTATTTACACAGACACAAAAACTCTCCGTGGTTGACTTCAAGCAAAAATAACACAAAATTAACTTTAAATTCAATAACTTAGTGGTCAGGCGGCACGGTGGTGTGGTGGTTAGCGCTGTTGCCTCACAACAAGAAGGTCCTGGGTTCGAGCCCCGGGGCCGGCGAGGGCCTTTCTGTGTGGAGTTTGCATGTTCTCCCCGTGTCCGCGTGGGTTTCCTCCGGGTGCTCCGGTTTCCCCCACAGTCCAAAGACATGCAGGTTAGGTTAACTGGTGACTCTAAATTGACCGTAGGTGTGAATGTGAGTGTGAATGGTTGTCTGTGTCTATGTGTCAGCCCTGTGATGACCTGGCGACTTGTCCAGGGTGTACCCCGCCTTTCGCCCGTAGTCAGCTGGGATAGGATCCAGCTCGCCTGCGACCCTGTAGAACAGGATAAAGCGGTCAGAGATAATGAGATGAGATGAGAACTTAGTGGTCAATCTGTTTCACTCCTTCCACACAAAGACAACGCAGTGCCCCCCAGCTGACATCCATCACTACGTTATGCAGACGGAATTATCTAATTAGGAGGAGAAGACCGACCCAACATATTTATATTATTTACTCGTATTTCAAAGCTTAAGATTTAATGACAAATTACTTTTATATCGGTACAAAACAGACACAAATATATCCTCAGTATAATAATAATAGAGCGGCGGCTACAATTATCGACACCTAAACAATCTTTTGGCCGTTGCAAAAGTAGAAAAGACTTTCAATACGTAAATTGTGCATGAATAATTACTCAAACTTCCAGTGGAAAAAAATGAGTTGGTTCCTGATTACTTAGCGTATCAGATCATGTGACACCGTTCCATAATTATCGACATCCAGATGATTATTTATTTAAATAATAATAATAATAATAATAATAATAATAATAGGTATGTGGTATTAAGTTAATAAAACAGTTTTTATTTAAAATTTGTTTGACATAGACTTATATTTAGGACAAAATATGTTTTACATAAATGAGGAAGTGATTCTAATGTTTGTAATCATATGAACTGATAATGTTTATCCTGCATCAGAAAATCTTTTTGTTCCACTTTATAAGTATTTTTGTAGATCACATTTTCTTAAGAATTTGTTGTTGTTGTTTGTATTAATTTCTAGTTTTCCAATAAATATCAACGGGCAATTGAGATTGCAACTAGAGGTCTGCGCGGGACAGAATTTTCAGTCCCGCTCCCACCCGCGCCCGCATTGTGCAGTCCCGCTCCCGCCCGCTCCCGCATTGTGCAGTCCCGCTCCCGCATTGTGCAGTCCCGCTCCCGCCCGCTCCCGCAAAGAATTATGATTTTCAGTCCCGCTCCCGCCCGCCATATTTTGTCCCGCTCCCGCCCGCAAATCCCACATGATGCAGACGTTCGCGTTATTTCTCACGAAAGTTCTTGTCATTGGCTTGGGGAATTAAACATGCTGAGCTTAGCTGAGCTCTCCACTGACCGATCCTTCATTTATTGTAAGTTTATTGTTTAGACTCTGACATTCTGCTGACACATTCCAAGTTGAGCGCTGCATGCGCTCATGATTGACAGCTCTCGCTTTGATTGACAGCTCTCGCTTTGCACACTCGCACTCCCACTTCCGAGTCTGTGGCGTTATGATTCCAACCGCGATTTCATTCTCCTCTCATATGAAGTGCTGCGCAACCAAAACCAGCTCCTCAGATTATACACTGTCTATTTCTAGCTTTAAATTGAACAATCTGTGCGATACACAGTCCTTTTTAATACTAGTTAATACTTTTTAATACTTAGGACTAATACTCTTGACTTTTTAACGGTAATTGTACCTCTTTTTAAAGCAGCACTTACTTCTGAAGCACTGTGAGCTTCACTAGAGGAACTCTGCTCTTCTGCCATGATCGGAGATCTCAAACACGGAAGAGTGGAAAGAAATCGGAAACGTACGCGAGATTAGACCACATCCGCAAATTTAGGCATCTCAAAATGTTTTTATTAATGCCAAATAAAATATCCAGCACAAATTATATATGATAGACATAAATTAATAATTTATAAATTTTATTTTAAACACGTTTTTAGTTAGCGGGACTGCAGCTTATCACCTCTCCCGCCTGCGCCCACATTGTGCACTCCCCCTCCCGCCCGCGCCCGCAATGAGCTTTCAAAATTTGTTCCGCGTCGCACTGCTTTGCATCGGGTCCCGCGGGACTCCCACGGGAGTGCAGGGCTCTAATTGCAACCACATGAAAATCCAGGTCAAAGGTCGCATGTCATTCCTTGAACCAAAATATAAAATGCCTACTGATATTGTAATATGTGGTAGATATTTACAACAAACTGCACAAAAAAATATATTTTTTTCTGAAAGGAATAAAAAAAAATCTGAATATTTCAAGCATGTAATTTTTTATATGTGAGGAATTTAATTCAGGTCTAATTCTATTTATTGCAATCGGATATTGAGGTATTTCACCTGATGTCACAGGGTCACGTGACGCCCCGGTGTCCACCATTTTGAAGGTCAAGCTAGCTAATGTCAACAACATAGTAGCTAGTATGTTACTGTAGCAATGTTTACGTTCAGTCATTTGGATGACTGTTAAAACCTTTCAGTCTCAAGTTTTTCCTTTACTGTATTTACTAGTTTACTGTAATTATGATCCGGCAGCTATTTACACCGGATCCAGTGTAAATAGCTGCCGGCGCGCGCTCCGGCTTGCTCCCCCTCAAATTAAGCAGCGCGCTCCGGCTTGCTCCCGGAGTGCTCCGGCCGAGGTTCCGGAGCGCGCTCCGGCTTGCTCCCCCTCAAATTAAGCAGCGCGCTCCGGCTTGCTCCCCCTCAAATTAAGCAGCGCGCTCCGGCTTGCTCCCGGAGTGCTCCGGCCGAGGTTCCGGAGCGCGCTCCGGCTTGCTCCCCCTCAAATTAAGCAGCGCGCTCCGGCTTGCTCCCGGAGTGCGCTGCTTAATTTGAGGGGGAGCAAGCCGGAGCGCGCTCCGGCAGCTATTTACACTGGATCCGGTGTAAATAGCTGCCGGATCATAATTACAGTAAACTAGTAAATACAGTAAAGGAAAAACTTGAGACTGAAAGGTTTTAACAGTCATCCAAATGACTGAACATAAACATTGCTACAGTAACATACTAGCTACCATGTTGTTGAAATTAGCTAGTGCTAACAGCTAGCTGCTAGTACACTGCTACAACACAGACACCGACCCTAATAATACAGTTCTTGGTCATTGCCTGGTAACAGCAAATTTATAACGGGCCATGTCTCAACAGACTAAGAAGTTATTTCAATGACATTTAATAACATTTTGTTTATCCTGAGGACCGAAAGTAAATGAAAATGTGAACAAACCTTAGCTGTAATAAGATGGCGACCACCGGCTCCAGGGACGACCCGCTGATGTAGGCATGTTACCCAGCCTGACACAAAATATTTGTAGGCATCCAAACTCTTATACGCTTTCAGATCAATACCTGTGTATGGCGATGGGTTTTTAACGACATAGGTATACAGATCACGTGGGCCGAAGTCAGGTAAAGACGAGGGCTTCGTGTACTTCCGTACATCAGTGAACAATCCTGGTGGAAGCAGGTAAACATCGTTCTCTAAGCCTGCTAACCTCAATTTTTGCAAATACCTCTCCCTCTGCTCGCCCTGTAAATGCCCTACGTCGCTGGATAGTGAAGGTGTTTTCTGCATCTCGCTCCTTTTTCTTTTATGTTTTTCGTTTGTCGCCTTCCTCGCATTCAAACTGATTCGAGCTGTGACGTTCAAAATGGCAGCCTAACGATGCATCACATGACTTGGTCACGTGGGTGAAAAACCTCAATATGCAACCGGGGAGACACACACACACACACACACACACACACACACACACAGTGCTCAGCGTAAATGAGTGCACCCCCTTTGAAAAGGAACATTTTAAACAATCTCTCAATGAACACAAACAATTTCCAAAATGTTGACAAGTTTAATATAACATCTGTTTAACTTGTAACATGAAAGTAAGGTTAATAATAAAACTTAGATTACACATTTTTCAGTTTTACTCAAATTAGGGTGGTGCAAAAATGAGTACACCCCACAACAAAAACTACTACATCTAGTACTTTGTATGGCCTCCATGATTTTTAATGACAGCACCAAGTCTTCTAGGCATGGAATGAACAAGTTGGCGACATTTTGCCACATCGATCTTTTTCCATTCTTCAACAACGACCTCTTTTAGTGACTGGATGCTGGATGGAGAGTGATGCTCAACTTGTCTCTTCAGAATTCCCCATAGGTGTTCAATTGGGTTCAGATCAGGAGACATATTTGGCCACTGAATCACTGTCACCCTGTTCTTCTTCAGGAATCCAACAGTGGCCTTAGATGTGTGTTTAGTCATGCTGGAAAAGTGCACGACGACCAAGGGCACGGAGTGATGGTAGCATCTTCTCTTTCAGTATAGAGCAATACATCTGTGAATTCATGATGCCATCAATGAAATGCAGCTCCCCGACACCAGCAGCACTCATGCAGCCCCACATAAGGACACTGCCACCACCATGTTTCACTGTAGGCACCGTGCAGTTTTCTTTGTATTCCTCACCTTTGCAACGCCATACAGTTTTGAAGCCATCAGTTCCAAAAACATTTATCTTGGTCTCATCACTCCAGAGTATAGAGTCCCAGTAGTCTTCATCTTTGTCAGCATGGGCCCTGGCAAACTCTAGGCGGGCTTTTTTGTGCCGGGGCTTTAGGAGAGGCTTCTTTCGTGGACGGCATCCATACATGCCATTCCTCTGCAGTGTACGCCGTATTGTGTCACGGGAAATAGTCACCCCAGTTTGGCTTTCTACTTCTTTAGATAACTGCAGTGAACTTGCATGCTGATTTTCTTCAACGCTTCTCATCAGAAGACGCTCCTGTCGAGGTGTTAACTTCCGTGGACGACCTGGACGTCTCTGTGAGATGGTTGCAGTTCCATCTTTCTTAAATTTTCATACCACTTCTGCTACAGTATTCTGACTGATAAGTAAAGCTTTGCTGATCTTCTTGTAGCCTTCACCTTTGTGGTGTAAAGAAATTATTTTCTTTCTCAGGTCTTGTGGTATTTCTCCTCCATGTGGTGCCGTTGCTGACAGCATGAAATGGGGACGGGTTTTCTTTAAGTAACACCCTTTTATAGTCAACTGTCTGCTGGACACCTGTGTAACGACTAATTAGACTCACCTGTGATTGTGTTCTTGTTAAATTAGACATTTGTAGTCGACAATTGAGCTTTGCTCCAGAGACTTTCAGTGGGGTGTGCTCATTTTTGCACCACCCTAATTTGAGTAAAACTGAAAAATGTGTAATCTAAGTTATATTATTAACCTTACTTTCATGTTACAAGTTAAACAGATGTTATATTAAACTTTGTCTTGTCAACATTTTGGAAATTGTTGGTGTTCATGGAGATATTGTTTAAAATGTTACTTTTCAAAGGGGGTGCACTCATTTACGCTCAGCACTGTGTATATATCAGAGCACATGCAAAGATCGATCCATAACAGCTGTAAATATCCCTTAATCCCACAGGGTGTTGATAATGGTGGACACCGGTGAAAGTGATCACTATTATCGACACCTTACGTGACTTCTCAAATGTGCGTTTCGATACGAAATGGCGCCTGTCAAATGAAAGAGTCAGAAACAAAGTAGGTTTCGACGAGGAGCTCATGAAATATCGGTGAATTTGATCAGTAAAAACATGTCTATGATCTTTCCACCATGCTTACCTGCGATGATAACGTCCGGGTTTTCCTCAAATTGCTGATCGTGCTGAAAAAACTGTTGGAACTGAAACTCACCTTTGTAAAATAGTTTTTTATTGGTAAATCTGAAAAGGTGTCGATAATTACGGACTGTCGATAATTGTAGCTGCTGCTCTAATAATAATAATAATAATAATAATAATATCATCATCAATTGGCTCCAACACTGTTAGTACTGGCAAATGAGAGAAATAAAACACGTTGTGTCATGCTGCTATCGGAAAATAATCAACTTCTGGTGGTAACAGTGACTCCGCTTCATTACCGCATTTCTTAAACAAGCGACAAAACAAGATGCAGCTCCTGTTCTGATCCGAAAATGTAATATCAGCACGTGATAAGTGAAACGTCTCACCTGTAGGATCCGGAGTGATGCAAGCGAGCCGCGTTAGCAAAGAACCCGGACACGATGCACCTCAGAATCACATCTGGGTCACCTGATCAAACACGTATACACAAAACATGAAGGGATTTACAACCCCGATTCCAAAAAAGTTGGGACAAAGTACAAATTGTAAATAAAATCAGAATGCAATAACTTACAAATCTCAAAAACTGATATTGTATTCAGAATAGAACATAGACAACATATCAAATGTCGAAAGTGAGACATTTTGAAATTTCATGCCAAATATTGGCTCATTTGAAATTTCATGACAGCAACACATCTCAAAAAAGTTGGGATGGGGCAATAAGAGGCTGGAAAAGTTAAAGGTACAAAAAAGGAACAGCTGGAGGACCAAATTGCAACTCATTAGGTCAATTGGCAATAGGTCATTAACATGACTGGGTATAAAAAGAGCATCTTGGAGTGGCAGCGGCTCTCAGAAGTAAAGATGGGAAGAGGATCACCAATCCCCCTAATTCTGCGCCGACAAATAGTGGAGCAATATCAGAAAGGAGTTCGACAGTGTAAAATTGCAAAGAGTTTGAACATATCATCATCTACAGTGCATAATATCATCAAAAGATTCAGAGAATCTGGAAGAATCTGTGTGCGTAAGGGTCAATGCCGGAAAACCATACTGGGTGCCCGTGATCTTCGGGCCCTTAGACGGCACTGCATCACATACAGGCATGCTTCTGTATTGGAAATCACAAAATGGGCTCAGGAATATTTCCAGAGAACATTATCTGTGAACACAATTCACTGTGCCATCCGCCGTTGCCAGCTAAAACTCTATAGTTCAAAGAAGAAGCCGTATCTAAACACGATCCAGAAGCGCAGACGTCTTCTCTGGGCCAAGGCTCATTTAAAATGGACTGTGGCAAAGTGGAAAACTGTTCTGTGGTCAGACGAATCAAAATGTGAAGTTCTTTATGGAAATCAGGGACGCCATGTCATTCGGACTAAAGAGGAGAAGGACAACCCGAGTTGTTATCAGCGCTCAGTTCAGAAGCCTGCATCTCTGGTGGTATGGGGTTGCATTAGTGCGTGTGGCATGGGCAGCTTACACATCTGGAAAGACACCATCAATGCTGAAAGGTATATCCAGGTTCTAGAGCAACATATGCTCCCATCCAGACGACGTCTCTTTCAGGGAAGACCTTGCATTTTCCAACATGACAATGCCAAACCACATACTGCATCAATTACAGCATCATGGCTGCGTAGAAGAAGGGTCCGGGTACTGAACTGGCCAGCCTGCAGTCCAGATCTTTCACCCATAGAAAACTTTTGGCGCATCATAAAACGGAAGATACGACAAAAAAGACCTAAGACAGTTGAGCAACTAGAATCCTACATTAGACAAGAATGGGTTAACATTCCTATCCCTAAACTTGAGCAACTTGTCTCCTCAGTCCCCAGACGTTTACAGACTGTTGTAAAGAGAAAAGGGGATGTCTCACAGTGGGAAACATGGCCTTGTCCCAACTTTTTTGAGATGTGTTGTTGTCATGAAATTTAAAATCACCTAATTTTTCTCTTTAAATGATACATTTTCTCAGTTTAAACATTTGATATGTCATCTATGTTCTATTCTGAATAAAATATGGAATTTTGAAACTTCCACATCATTGCATTCTGTTTTTATTTACAATTTGTACTTTGTCCCAACTTTTTTGGAATCAGGGTTATAAAAGAACAAGACCTTTAAAAATAAAATGAGTGAAAAATGCAACAAAATACGATCTGAACATTACTTTCGCTCAACTCGAACAGAACAGTTCCTTTAACAACGTCAAAAACATGCTGCGAATTCATCATGAACCAGTGGGTGTGGCTTATTTGATTGACAGGCTGTTGAAAAGCCCCGTACTTTTTTTATGTTTAATCAGGAATGAACTCAGACCTTCACTGGAGGTTCGAGGAACCTTGAACTTGTTGAGCAGGCGACGGAGCTGCTCTCGCACCGTCATGGCCCGCAGCAGACCCTTATAGTTCAGGAAGTGCTCCTGACACCACTGAGAACTCTTCTGGTGCTACGGAGGGATGTGTAGAAAGGATTAACGTCATAACTCAAATAAAACGTGTCGATTCATACGTTTTATTCAATACTTGTGATTTAGTGACCTTCACGAAGGCCTCGTAGACATTCAGCATGGTCAGATGATCACCTTCAGCCACAGCGAACTTCCTGTGCTGACGCGCCTGGTGATCAGAGAGACAAAGTATGAATGAAAAGCGCATTCTTGTTTCTGTGACCAACAGCTCATTCACAGGGACTTGAACATATGCTGTGGTGGAAGAGAAATAAAACAGCGTGATGTGATGAGACGTCCTTGAGAAATAATCAACTTCAGGGTGTTACCAGGAACTTCGCTTCATCACACCACCCCATCAACGCTGATTATTTTCCTGTCACAGGACGTTTCCAGACTGAGGAGTCATTTACGAAGGAGTTGCTCTTATCTTATATGATCTGGGTTTTTTTTTTAAACATAAACATCACCAACATTGGTGCTCTCGCCGCATAATTTAATCAAAATGATTCCATGGAAACATCAGAGCTGTTTAAATATCACAAACTACATCCAGCCCAGAAGGAGTCGTTTTGAATCAATGAAGTGTCGACTCGCTCTCTTCATTGAGCCGATTCATTTGAAAACAATGGAAAAAAAGCAGAACTGTTGTACAGTGCCTTGCAAAAGTATTCACCCCCCCTTGGTGTTCGTCCTGTTTTGTTGCATTACAAGCTGGAATTAAAATGGATTTTTGGCACCGTTTGATTTACACAATATGCCTACAACTTTAAAACGTGCAAATTGTTGCTTTATTGTGACACAAACAATAATTAAGATTAAAAAAAAAACCAGAAATCTGGAGTGTGCATAAGTATTCACCCCCTTTTGTATGAAACCCCTAAATAAGAGCTGGTCCAACCAGTTCACTTCATAAGCCATATAATTAGTTGATTAAGATCCACCTGTGTGCAATCAAAGTGTCACATGATCCGTCACATGATGTCTGTGTATATATAAAATCACCGTTCTGGAAGGACCCTGACTCTGCAACACTAATAAGCAAGCAACATGAGAACCAAGGAGCCTCCAAACAGGTCAGAGACAAGGTTGTGGAGAAGTATAGATCAGGGCTGGGTTATAAAAACTATCCCACGGAGCACCATTAAATCCATTATAGCAAAATGGAAAGAATATGGCACCATTACAAACCTAACAAAGGAAGGGCACTGACCAAAACTCACAGACCGGGCAAGGAGGGCATTAATCAGAGATGCAACAAAGACACCAAAGAGAACACTGAAGGAGCTGCAAAGATCCACAGCGGAGATGGGGGTACCTGTCCATAGGACCACTTTAAGCCGTACACTCCACAGAGTGGGCGGGGCTTTATGGAAGAGTGGCCAGAAAAAAAGTCATTGCTTAAGAAAACGCGTTTGGAGTTTGCCCAACAGCATGTGGCAGACTCCTCAAACACATGGAAGAAGATTCTCTGGTCAGATGAGACTAAAATTGATCTTTTTGCTCATCATGGGAAATGCCATGTGTGGTGCAAACCCAACACCCTGAGAACACCATTCCTACAGTGAAGCATGGTGGTGGCAGCATCATGCTGTGGGGATGTTTTTCATCTGCAGGGACAGGAAAGCTGGTCAGGACTGAAGGAAAGATGGATGGCACTAAATACAGGGCAATTCTGGAGGAAAACCTGTTTGAGTCGGCCAGAGGTTTGAGACTGGGATGAAGGTTCACGTTCCAGCAGGACAATGACCCTAAACATACTGCTAAAGCTACACTGGAAGAGTGTCTTAAAAGGAAACATTTAAATGTCTTGGAATGGCCTAATCAAAGCTCAGACCTCAATCCAATTGAGAATCTGTGGCATAACTTGAAGATTGCTGTACACCAACGCAACCCATCTAACCTGAAAGAGTTGGAGCAGTTTTGTCTTGAGGAATGGGCAAAAATCCCAGTGGCTAGATGTGCTAAGCTAATAGAGACATACCCCAAGAGACTTGCAGCTGGAATTGTAGCAAAAGGTGGCTCTATAAAGTATTGGCTTTTGGGGGGGGGTGAATACCTATGCACACTCCAGATTTCTGTTTTTTCATCTTAATTATTGTTTGTGTCACAATAAAACAACAATTTGCACCTTTAAAGTGGTCGGCATGTTGTGTAAATCAAATCCAAAAATGCACTTTAATTCCAGCTTGTAGTGCGACAAAACAGGACAAACACCAAGGGGGATGAATACTTTTGTAAGACACCGTATGATGAGATTTCTACAGGATTTAATCCATCGTTTAAGATTATTTCTTTTTTTTTAGTATAAATGTGGTGTGTTATTTTAGTGCGATGTAACAGCAGTAACTCTTCCGCAGACTTTCATTTAAAAAGTGTTAAAGTAATCTGAAAAACTGCCACCTAAGCTTCATACACGATGGGCGACGGAGAAAACACGGACTCACGGCTGCTTTCTTCTGATTGGATGGCACCACAAACACGTTCTGGATCTGCATCATGGCGGCGATGGTGATGATCTCTTTGGAGCAGCCAAAGTTTCCGGATTCAAGGAGCATCTTGGCGAACATGGGGCTGAGCGGGAACTCGGCCATACGGACCCCCGTCGGCTCCGTCAGACACCCGTACTGATCCAGACCTAAACCAGGATGTCACATCAGCAGCACGCGTAAATAAATATTCAGCTTTTTCCAGGGACGATTTTCTACACGATTTATGATTTAAAAAAAGAAATTAGGGGGAAAAAGAAATCCACAGGTTTTACAAAATCACCATTCAGAAATGAGAAAACCGGCTTACCGCCGAGAGCGAAGAGCAACTCCAACGCCTGCACCATGGTCTGAGCCGGGGGAGGCTGAAACACAAGACGTGTACGGAATAAAACACTCGGTATCATGCGGTTATAGGAAAATAAATCAACAGCATAGTGAGGTTCAAGAGAAGTCCCAGTTGATTTTCCTCCAGTAGTCCATCCCTCAGTGCTTTATTCCTCTTGTACCACAGTGATTATCAGTAGGCGTGTCACATTTCACCAAATTCATGACTCAAATCGAATCATGATTTGATTTTTCCACGATATTTTTGAAAAACAAAAAAATTTAATGAAAGTTTTATGAGCAAAAACGTGCAGCATTTTTATTTTGCTCTTATCAACTTACTTAAATATTCGTTTTGTTAAATTTAAAAAAAAAATTTTTTTTTGATTTTCTTCACAACCAACAATATTCATTCACCCACGTTTGTAAGATTTGGAATAAAATATATATGTGTTATTTACCAGCTTAAGGTCGGTCCATATGGTGAAATACCGTGACCGAGGTCTTGAAAGTACTGAGCGAGGCGCTCTGGGCGGAGGTCAGTATTCAAGGCCAAGGTCACGGTATTTCACCATACGGACCGACCTTAAGCTGGTAAATAATATATTTATTTTTTTCTTTACCAAATTCTAACAGAAAACGAGAGCACCCGAAAGGGAAAACCGAGCCGAGCCGCCATTTTGAATCCTCATTCACGGCTGTAATGCAAATGGCTTCCTCCTTGGTATACAAGTGCACTTCCATGGCAGGAAAAAAAACTACATTTTGTGCTATGTAGTTCCCTATTTATACAAAATTGAGTCATTCAGGATTCAGCCATGTTTTTGCTCGGCGTTAGCAACAGTTACAGGTTTTTAGCTTTCTCCTGAAATGTTTTCGGAAAACAACCAATGAAACAGTGGACGATTTTAGATTACTTTCTGCCAGAGCTGAGGTTTCATCTCATCTCATTATCTCTAGCCGCTTTATCCTTTACAGGGTCGCAGGCAAGCTGGAGCCTATCCCAGCTGACTATGGGCGAAAGGCGGGGTACACCCTGGACAAGTCGCCAGGTCATCACAGGGCTGACACATAGACACAGACAACCATTCACACTCACATTCACACCTACGCTCAATTTAGAGTCACCAGTTAACCTAACCTGCATGTCTTTGGACTGTGGGGGAAACCGGAGCACCCGGAGGAAACCCACGCGGACACGGGGAGAACATGCAAACTCCACACAGAAAGGCCCTCGCCGGCCACGGGGCTCGAACCCGGACCTTCTTGCTGTGAGGCGACAGCGCTAACCACTACACCACCGTGCCGCCCTATGTACAACATTATTTTTTTTAATATTTTATATGATCAACTTCTTACATCTATTTTAAATAAAAATTATTATTCAGGATTCAGCTATGTTTTTGCTCGGCGTTAGCAACAGTTAGAGGTTTTTATCTTTCTCCTGCAATGTTTTCTTTTATTTCTTCTTCCTCAGGGGAGTAAAACTCGCTTTCGCTGTGAACACTGTCGTTATCGCTATCCATGCTGTAAAATTAATGCTATTCTCCTGAGAAATGCAAAAATAAATGTTGAGAAAAATTGCTACTATGTTTGTTGTTGTTGTGAACAAGCGAGTCGCCAGAGGTCCGTAACCGGGGTCCGTACCGTAGGATACGGACCCGCTCGCCAGCCAATCAGCGCGCAGGATTTGATGGAAACCGGACCGCAAAAAAAATAAAATCGCATATTAACGAAAATATTCCTTTTATTAAAAATTAAACAAATATTTTGAATCTGGTCCGGAAAATAGCATATGCGACCCTGGACCCGTTTCCCTCGCTTCCGCTGTTTTCATTTGTTACTTTGAAAAATGAGCAACACAACCGAGCACAGTGAACAGGAATTTTATTAATGTTTTATTTTTAACAATTTCATTAAAATCGTTTGCTTCAAAAATGCGATCAACATCTCCACCAGTCAAGGCTTCTGAGAGGTCTCTGCGCTTGGACTTCAGGACTTCCCTGGACTTTTTAAAGTCTTCGTCTTTCAGGATGTTTATCTTACTGTTGTTGTTGTCGTCAAGGCAGCGTTGAATACTTCGCGAAAAGGAAGACAAGGAATTCATGTTCATCGTCTAAATTTCCTTTTTTCTTCACTTGTATATAGAAACTCCATAGCAAGCTGTCTCACTGTTCAGAGGGGATGACTGTTACGTCTCTTTCCTCCTTAACTTCAGCGAGAAATATTTTGAAAGCGTTCATGTCGTACTTAGTTTTTTTTTTTAAACTGTGTTTTCTTTCTTCTTGTTGTCCTTGTGTGAACAAGTGACCTTCACTTGAAAGTATTTTTTTCAGCTTTTCAATGAGGTCTGTGTCCGAAATCATCTGGATAATAAAAAAATTCACTTTCACTGTGTTCAGCTGAGTCGTTTTTCACACACCGTTGGTCACTGGTTTCCACTGTGTGTGTTCGTTAAAGGAGGTCATGTGAGCGGGAGGGCCGCTGTGCTCGGGCTATACGGCACGACCTCCAGCCAAATATTTTCCCGTCCAGCCCTCCTGCTCACTCAGTCAATAAGTACATATTCCTTTTCTTAATAAACATTTATGAACAATTATACTCTCTCTATTTGCTTCTCTTTTCTTTATCTTTCAGCAGTTTGTAAGAGAGCGCGAGCTCTGATTTGTGGGTAAATCTATTTGTAGTCAATCACACAACACCTCTTTCACATTTTAGAGCCATTTTGTGTACTTTTTTCACAACATTAGAGCTGCGTTACTTCCGTCTACGATGAAGTCATGTACATTCCTGCTATTTTACGTTATTGCACCCTCTTCTGTCTAAACAACGCAATTACAGCTTGGAAAAACTACGCGATTACACAGCCTGAGAATAATCACGATTCTTTTTTTCATCGATTTGAATAGTCATAAATTTGCAGTGTTCTAGTCGAGCCACTAAACCTCAAGTCCGAGAACAAGACTCCAACGGCACCATGTGACGGTGTCTATTGCTGCCTTTATGTGAAAGCGTCTCTGCTAATGTGTTGGACTAACGTTACTGCTCGACTTCCCCACTTTTTGTTAATAGGCTACAGATAAAAAGCTCGTTCGTCGCTCAGCAAGCCCCGCCCACCATCAACAGAGCAATGAAGATAGCGTGTCACTTCCTTCTCTGGGTGGAATCTTACCAAATGATGCCTGCGATTCTCTTAGTATCAGATAAACAGAAATTACTGCTTATATTTACATGCTGCACGCTACACTCACAGACAGGAAGCTGAAGCGCAGAACGTTGTCGATGCCCAGAGCTTTGAGCTGGAGGATCACCGGAGCCAAATTACTGCGCTGCATCTCGGGCACAGTGCTCTCCGGAAGCTTCTCGAAGTCTTCCTCTGAATAAACGACACCAGTTTCGGGTCACTTCTTCAGGTGGAACACATCTGAGTTGTGCGATGGCGTATACACCGTGACGTACCTGTGTAAAGGCGGAAACATTTCCCGGGCCGGTTACGTCCTCCTCTTCCTGCTCTCTGAGACGCCGAGGCTTTGGAGATGGGCGTCACTACCAGAGACTCGATGGCTGTCAGGGGGTTGTAGCATCGCAGCTTGACAAATGCACAGTCGATCACGAACGCGATGCCGTTGATGGTGATGGACGTCTCGGCGATGTTAGTGGCGGCCACCACCTGCCAGAGATGCGTTTTATTTCATTAGATTACATAAACATGAGTGTTTTACTGGGAAATACGCCACTCGTGTTTTTCATACCAGCTCCATCCGGGACATGGAGAACCAAAACCTTTTACCTGAAGGGTGAAAAATGATTAAATTTGCATCGCATGAGGCATTTGTTTACCCATTTCAAACCACATGACCACAGCATTCCAATGGAGCTGATTAAATGTTAAACATTCGCTGTTGCACTTTCACCTTTCGGACAGTAGGTGGCAGCCGTTCGAACACTTTCAGCTGCTCGGAGTAAGGCAGGCCGGCGTACATGGGAAGGACGCGCAGATGTTTCTTCATACCGTGACGAGACAGAGAGCGAGCCTGATCCTGCAGCATGGACACCACCTTCTCCACCTCGTCCTACACAAATCACACACGGGTTATCGTTTCTATAGCAACAGTGTCTAAAAACGCACGTACATAATCACTGACACGGTGACGTTTTCTGGAAACAGGAATGTGTTTGTGGAATGTTTATGGACACAGTCTCCAACGTCGAAGTTCTCTAAAGCTGGAAGTTTAAACCTCAGGACAGAGGAGTTCACGCTTCTTCGCATTTCCTAAGTAACATGACAAGCTGTGGGGTTTTTTTAAATCTTATCGTTAAAAGAGAAGCTGGTGAAGGAATGATATATCTTTATAGCAATATAAAATTGTAATCCTGGGCTAAATGCTGTGATAAAAGAGGAATAAATAAAACATTTCAGGACGTGATTAAAGGGACAGTAACAGCGACTCCACTTCATCGTTGATTAGTTTCCTACAACAACACAACACTGAGTGAGTGTTTTATTCCTTACTTGAAAAGAATTGTTTGTTGTCGTTATGTCGCTTAGAGATATCGTCACACTCTGTCGTAGAGTCAAGAAGAAGAACCAGCTATTAATGATTCTTATTTTTGGCAAATTGAAACGCAGCGTTGTATGGAACTTCGCCGAGATGTGTAATGAAATTTAAAAATAAATGCTAAATCAATTTCAATAAGTGCAGGAGTCATGATAAAGCGTAATTAAAGTGTCAGATTTGATTAGCGGGATTTGATTACTTAATACACTGCAACTGCGCTACAACAAACCAAGTTCGCGTCCTTCGCCTTCAGTGACGATGAATCGAAGTCTTCATAAAAACATCATTGTGTTGACTAATTACAGTATCATGCACCTGTTCCGGATTACAGTGCAATCACAGCGCGTGCTTATAAGGACTCTCTAAACACAGAGACTTGGTAAACTATATGTGCTGTACTGAGTGTCTAACATTACCAAGCCTTATTATCTGTGTATTGCCTTTCTGGTTTTGACTTTGTTTTGTGCCTTTCGTCTTTGCCTCCACCATTCTGTTTGTGCCTCACATGATCATTACCCATTTCACGACCCTGCCTTTCTTCAGCTTATATTTTTGCCTGCCTGTTTGTAAATAAACAAACACTCTTCCTGTAATTACATCCATCATTCACCTGTTTACACGACACACTGATCCATGTGTTCCTCTTCCCCCAGAGACAAACAATCAGTAGAAGATTTAGAAAACAGAGCGAGTCAGTGTTTGGACATCGACAACGATACAATACAACGGTAACCTCCGTCATTTCCATAACAGAAGAAATCAATCATCACCTCTGTTTGTGATCCTTTACAGTGTCTTGCAAAAGTATTCATCCCCCTTGGTGTTTGTCCTTTTTTGTTGCATTACAAGCTGGAATTAAAATGGATTTTTGGAGGGTTAGCACCATTTGATTTACACAACATGCCGACCACTTTAAAGGTGCACATTAGTTTTTTTGCTTTTTTGTTTTTTTATCGTGTGACACAAACAATAATTAAGATGAAAAAACAGAAATCTGGAGTTTGCATAGGTATTCACCCCCCAACGTCAATACTTTATAGAGCCACCTTTTGCTACAATTCCAGCTGCAAATCTCTTGGGGTATGTCTCTATTAGCTTAGCACATCTAGCCACTGGGATTTTTGCCCATTCCTCAAGACAAAACTGCTCCAACTCCTTCAAGTTAGATGGGTTGCATTGGTTTACAGCAATCTTCAAGTTATGCCACAGATTCTCAATTGGATTGAGGTCTGGGCTTTGACTCGGCCATTCCAAGACATTTAAATGTTTCCTTTTAAGCCACTCTTCCAGTGTAGCTTTAGCAGTATGTTTAGGGTCATTGTCCTGCTGGAACGTGAACCTTCATCCCAGTCTCAAACCTCTGGCCGACTCAAACAGGTTTTCCTCCAGAATTGCCCTGTATTTAGTGCCATCCATCTTTCCTTCAGTCTCGACCAGCTTTCCTGTTCCTGCAGATGAAAAATATCCCCACAGCATGATGCTGCCACCACCATGCTTCACTGTAGGAATGGTGTTCTCAGGGTGTTGGGTTTGCGCCACACATGGCATTTCCCATGATGGCCAAAAAGTTCAATTTTAGTCTCATCTGACCAGAGAATCTTCTTCCATGTGTTTAGGGAGTCTGCCACATGCTGTTGGGCAAACTCCAAACGCGTTTTCTTAAGCAATGACTTTTTTTCTGCCCACTCTTCCATAAAGCCCCGCCTACTCTGTGAAGTGTACGGCTTAAAGTGGTCCTATGGATAGATACCGCCATCTCCGCTGTGGATCTTTGCAGCTCCTTCAGTGTTCTCTTTGTTGCATCTCTGATTAATGCCCTCCTTGCCCGGTCTGAGAGTTTTGGTGGGCGGGGCCTTCTCTTGTCAGGTTTGTAGTGGTGCCATATGCTTTCATTTTTTGCTATAATGGATTTAATGGAGCTCTGTGGGATATTCAAAGTTTGGGATATTTTTTATGACCCAACCCTGATCTATACTTCTCCACAACTTTGTCTCTGACCTGTTTGGAGGCTCATTGGTTTTCATGTTGCTTGCTTAGTCGTGTTGCAGAGTCAGGGTCCTTCCAGAACAGGGTGATTTTATATATACACAGACATCATGTGACAGATCATGTGACACTTTGATTGCACACAGGTGGATCTTAATCAACTAATTATGTGACTTATGAAGTGAATTGTTTGGAGCAGCTCTTATATGAAAGGGGGTGAATACTTATGCACACTCCAGATTTCTGTTTTTTCATCTTAATTATTGTTTGTGTCAGAACAAAACAATAATTTGTACCTTTAAAGTGGTCGGCATGTTGTGTAAATCAAATGGTGCCAAAAATCCATTTTAATTCCAGCTTGTAATGCAACAAAACAGGACAAACACCAAGGGGGATGAATACTTTTGCAAGACACTGTACAACAGTCAGTGAACTGCGATAGTGACTCGGGAGGAGAAATTCTTGAGAAGGAATTTTTATGTGCCTAAAATTTCCGCATATAATGCGAGTGTTTGGTGTGAGAAGTGGCTCTATTTCAGTCTTGCAAACTTTTCAGTATAACGAACTATTTGGACGTCACCCAAGGAGTTCGTTATAGCGGAGTGGAAGTGTGTTAGTAAATATCTGGTTTTTAATTGAATTATTATATGAGTTTTATTAAATGATCCTTATTCTCACACACACACCTGTCCGGTGAGGAACACCAGCACGTCTCCGTCATCCTCAGCTTCATGAATCTTCATGACAGTTTCCACGGTGGCCTTTACGTAATCTGGAACTGGACTACAAACAAATAAACAAAATTTAAAAGAAAAAAAAAAAGTGTCCATCGAATCTAACAGTGATGCTGAGATCAGAAACAGACCGTGATGACATTTAGAGGACATAAGACGAGTCTCTAATATGTTCAGATGATCAAAACAATCAAAAATCATCATGTCACGTCAGTTACAACTACAGCATTTAGCTGAGTGCAAAAGTTTTCACACCCTTTGAAACATTTCGCTAGAATTTCTTCGATGTTAGTTACGTCTCTGTAAATGTAAGTGTTCTAACAGGGTTTCAAAAGAAAAGTGGGGGGGGGAACTGTTGAACGAACAGGAATGTTAGGCCTGGAGGATGCTTAAAAGGTACAATAATAGAAGTATTGTGTTTATTTTGCTCACATACCAAAGAACATGCGCTTAATTTACTTAATTTAACATCACAACTCGGTTAACAGTGTAAGGAGGAGAAGGGTAACATCATGAAGAAGCAGCACCTGACTGTGTAGAAAACATCCACAGGGAATGTGCGGCCCTCGACAGTCAGGATCCCGCACGTGTCCTTACTCGGGTCTCCCGTTTCATTCAGGTTAAAAAAGTCATGAAATTTCTATAAGAATAAAAAAAAAAAAAAAAAACACATTATAACAATTATAACAAACAAACAAAGAAAAAAAAAAACACATTCAGTCATAGGAATTTTCTTCGGCCCAAATTTCACAACAAAAACTGATGAAAGGATGAAAGAAAAACTGCCCACGATGCAATTTCCTTCCGTATCTTTACTCCTTTTTTTCCAGAATACATGGGTCATGAATTAAAATATTTCATAAATGTTATTACTACATCATCATGTTCAAATCCTCTGCCTCTTTATTAACACTTTCTGTTTCTCCGTTGAACCTGATTGAGTTGTTTTAAACGCAGGAGTACCTCAAGGCTGGGTGCTGAGGCCTGTTTCATTCTTCTACTTTTTTTTTCATTTAATAAAAGACCAAGCGTTACATTAAATACTGAATATAATTTTAGAACACAATGCAGTACATTTATTTATTTATTTATTTATTTATTTATTTATTTGGAAAGCTGCTTTCTTTTGTCGTCAAGAAAGTTGGTCAATAAAAGTCAATGACTGTATTTTAGTTTTTAACATCAAAGACTAGTTTGAGAAGTTGGTCATGAATAAATTATATTTTAGAGAGTTGTGTACAGTTTTTAACTTGCTTTCAAATAGATGTACGTTAAAAATGCATTCTTGATTATGTTGCTTGAATTTTTTTTTTCAGGACAATTATTTATCTGCTAATATTTAGGAATGTCACTTATTTTGTCCTTGGATGTAATTTTGTTTATAGTGCATTTCACTGTTCAAAACCAAAGCCAAATTTGCAGCATGGTATAAAGTAAAGCAATGAAAAGGAACGGAAGTGAAGTAGAGTGTTGGAGTCTCATAGAAGATTAACGTAAAACGATGTCAAGTATTTGCAAAGTATTGTGAAATTATGCAAGTTAACAAAGAAATGTTACAAAGTAAAAGTAGCGTAAAGAAGAATAATGCAACGTAAAGCAGTGTAAAGTAAGATAAAATAACAGTCTAGTAATTTGGTGTAAGCAATGTAAAGTAATACAGGAACAAATCAGTGTAACGCTGCATAAATAAATAAATAAATAAATAAATTTATCCAAGTTAAGTATTGTAAAGTAACAAAGTAGCCTAAAGTAGGAATAGCATAACATAAAGTAACATAAAGCAATGTAAAGAATCATAAAAGTAGGTTAACAAAGTAAACCAGCAACGTAAAAGAATATAAAGTAAACACAATGTCTACTCACACAACGCATCATAAAGCAACGTAACGTAACCAAGTAGCCTGACGTAGAATAATGCAAACACCAACGTCATGTCATGTAAAGTGTGTAAACTTTACACATTTACACGGAACAATGTATCGTAAAGTAAAATAAGAGTAATAGTAACAAAGTAAAGCAACATAAAAACAGCAGGGTAACAAAGTGATGTTGAATAATGTCTAATAATGTAAAGGAACAAAGTCGCATCATGCAACAGAGTAACTGAGTAATGTAAAAGTAGCGTAAAGTAAGAAAGGAAGTTTCAGTTGTTTTGTTCTGTAAAGTTCTGTAATGATATTCTTCACGTCTTCCTTTAAATCATGTAAACACAGTAATTAAATAAAAGAAGAATATCCCAATTAGTTATATTGTTATATCACTTGAATAAAATGATGAAACACTGAACAACCTTGGCATCCAGTGTAGCGGACGCGACGATAAGTCGCAGGTCTCTCCTCTTCCTCTGAATCTGAGAGAGATGAGAAAATGAATGCAGTAAAACACCAGCAGGTGCTTTTTAATCCTTTATCTTAATCCATTCTGCACAATTTATCCTCAGTGAGGTAAACTCTTTAAAGGGGAACTGAAGGCAAATTTATCATCAAAATTCTATTTATTTATCTCATTTTATTAAATATAGGAATGCATTTTTGATCGCTATTTTGTCGCTGCTATAGCAACTTATGAGTGTTTGAAATATGCTCTGTAATATATCAGTCCATATGTCAAAGCGATGGCCGTAAACGAGATTTGTTGAGACCTGTGCGAGGCATCGTAGGACGGAAGTAAAACGTACAGCAGAAATCAAAGTGACCAACATCTGCCAACGTTCCCTGTGTCCGAAATTGCTCACTCGTTCACTACTCCCTACTCCCTATATAGGGAATTACTATATAGAGGACTATACAGTGAGCTCATTGGTAAAATTATAAAAACGCTTTCGGACACTAGTCCATCGCGCTGATATTTACGTCATTACTGTCGCACAATTAAAACGTGCCAGATCAGCTGGCTGGTGGGTTTCAAAATAATAAACACATGCGTGTGTTTTTGTGAGAAATCCATATTATACTGAGCGCATTTCACACATTAATCAATACAAAGTATATTTTCGTGATGCATTGTGGGATACTTTGAGTGCACTATATAGGATGTAAATAATCCTCACTAAGGTTTCGGACAGCACTACAAAATGGCGTCCTCACTAATATAGTGCCCTATATAGTGAGTAGGGAGCAATTTTGGACACAGGGGTTGTCAAAAGACGCGCGCGCCCTCTTTTGAATGCTGATGTAATCAAGCCGGAAGTTTTGTTTGTTTTGATAGCAATCAGGAAAGTTTGAAAAAAGTCGTCAGTAATCGTCATTTAAACTTGTTTCTGTGCAATACTTCGTTTGTAAAACAGTTTTCAAAATGGCGGCACTGACACCTGGCTGACACTTCACGTTTCGAAGTCTCGTGAAGATCGCGAGGATAAGTGACGCCTGCCGTGGACCAAACGAACTAAATTCAACACGGCTAAAAACCAAACAGGCCGATAAGTATCATATTTAATTGCAATTAGTTGCCAATACGAGTCACGATATAAGGTTACTAAAACCGAAAACGTAATTGAATAACACGTTAATTAAGAAATAAAGCAAGTTTAAAAATGACTTCAGTTCTCCTTTAACAGTTGTTGTTGTTGTGATTACACAGTTAGGACAGTCACTGTGTAATTTATTCAGCGGTCAAAATGGTGGAAATACAGGACAACAGTCTGTTTTCCTGAGCGTCAGCAGCTCCAAGCTTGTGAAAAAGGTACACTATGAGAGAGAGAGAGAGAGAGAGAGAGAGAGAGAGAGAATTAAAAATAAAACTCGTGCTGCAGGGAGCATGACGAGTGAGTCACCTTCTTGAGAAGGCCGATGGCGATGTCGGTGTAGAGAGTCCTCTCATGGGCCTCGTCCAACATGAGGACACTGCAGTGCCACACACACACACACACACACACACAATGAGCTCACGGCATCCAAAACCACTAACCACAGCAGGTTAGATTTCACTGCTGAGAAGATTCAGCTTTAAACAAAGCCTGACCTGTACTTTTTGAGCAGCGGGTCGGCCATCATCTCCCTGACCAACATCCCGTCAGTGAGGAACTGCAACAAGAAAGAATAAAGCAGGTTCAAGGTCAAAGGTCAGTTTAGGCTGAAGGTGAAACTAATCACTGAGAAAACGTGATTAAAAGCAAAAAGTAAAAGCAGAGCAACACAGTAACATCAAGCAACAAAATTAGAGTAACGGTAACATAAATAATGTAAAGCAACGGAGTAACAAAGTAATGGAACATAATGTAAAGTAAAGTAGAGGACAGTGCAGGGAAGTAAGGGAAAGAAATGTAAAATGTTGAGTAACAAAATAATTTAATCTAATGTAAAGCGATATAAAAGCAGAGTAACAAGCAAGTTAGAGGAACACAGTAATGTAAATTAATGTAAAGTAATGAAAAGCAACAAATGTTTAAGGAATAAAGTGACGTAATGTAAAGCGACGTAAAATAATGCAAAAAAGTTTGAGTAAGCAAGCACTGTAAAGTAATGTAAAGCAACAGAAATTTGAGTAAAACTAACAGAATGGAAATGTCAAAGTAAAAAAGGAAGGTAAAGTAATGAAAAGCAGCATAAAAGTTGAAGGAATAAAGTGACATTGTAAAGCAACATGAATTAGAGTAATAAAGCAACGTAAGGTAATGCAAAGTAAAATAATGTTAAGTAATGTAAAACAACATAAACCCTTAAGTAGCAAAGCACTGTAAAGTAGCAAAAAGCGACACATTTTTGGCAATGAAAGTGTTGTAAAGCAACGCAGGTTTGAATAATAATAAAAAGTGGTGGAAAGCAACATAAATTAGTTAAACTTTACCATAAAGCAATGTAAAGTAATGTAAACCAACAGAAATTAGAGTAACACAAATGTAATGTCAAAGTAAAAAAAGGAAGGTAAAGTAATGAAAGACAACATAAAAGTTGAAGGAATAAAGTGACATAATGTAAAGCAACATAAATTTGAGTAACAAATTACCATAAAGCAATGTAAAGCAACATTAAAGTTTGAGTAACAAAGCACCGTAAAGGAAAGCAACAAATGCTTGAGGAACCAAGTAATGTAAAGCAACAGAAATTACAGTAGCACTAATGTAATGTAAATATCAAAGTAAAAAGGAAGGTAAAGTAATGAAAAGCAGCATAAAAGTTGAAGGAATAAAGTGACTTTGTAAAGCAACATGAATTTGAGTAACAAAGCAACATAAGGCAATGCAAAGTAAAATAATGTTAAGTAATGTAAAACATAAAAGTTTAAGTAACAAAGCATTGTAAAGTAGCACAAAGCGACAAATTTTTGGCAAAGTGGTGTAAAGCAACGCAGGTTTGAGTAATAAAGTGGTGGAAAGCAACAGAAATTAGAGTTAAACTTTAACGTAAAGCAATGTAAAGCAACATAAAAGTTTGAGTAGCAAAGCACTGTAAAGTAAAGCAAAGCAACAAATGTTTGAGGAACAAAGTAATGTAAAGCAACACTAGTGTAATGTAAATCAATGTAAATGTCAAAGTAAAAAGGAAGGTAAATAATGAAAAGCAGCATAAAACTTTAAGGAATAAAGTGACAATGTAAGGCAACATGAATTCGAGGAACAAAGCAACATAAGGCAATGCAAAGTAAAATAATGTTAAGTAAGCAACTTTAATGTTAAGTAAAGTGTAAAACAACATAAAAGTTTAAGTAACAAAGCATTGTAAAGTAGCATAAAGCGACAAATTTTTGGCAATCAAAGAGGTGTAAAGCAACACAGGTTTGAGTAATAAAGTGGTGGAAAGCAACAGAAATTAGAGTAAAACTTTGCCATAAATGTAATGTAAAGCAACAAAAGTTTGAGTAACAAAGCACTGTAGCGTAAAGCAAAGCAACACATGTTTGAGGAACAAAAGTAACATAAAGCAACAGAAATTAGAGTAACACTAATGTCAAAGTAAAAATGAAGGTAAAGTAATGAAAAGCAGCATAGAAGTTGAAAAAATAAAGTGACACTGTAAAACAACATAAATTCGAGTAACAAAGCAACATAAGGCAAAGCAAAGTAAAATAATGTTTAAGTCACAAAGCACTGTAAAGTAGCATAAAGCTGTGTAAATTTTTGGTAATCCGAGTGTAAATTTATTTTTTACTACAAAATGTAAATTTCGATTGTACACAATGTAAAGCAATATAAATCAGAGTAACGAAGTGCCATAAAGCAATGCAACATAAGGTAAAGTAACATAAAACACGGTAATAAAGTAAAATAAAGGAATGTGAACTGACAACAATGTAAATCACAGAGTAACACAATGTAATGTAGTGAAGTGTAAAAATGGAGTACTAATGGTAACCTGAGGTACAGATGGACACTGGTACCTTTATTCGGGTGGCCTGAGGATCTGAGCAGTCGTCAAAGCGGATGGTATATCCCACCTCGTGCCCCAAAAACGCCCCACGTTCCTCTGCTACCCGACTGGCCACCTAAACACACACAGAGTACCAGAATTTTTCACACCAGGAACCAGACCCGTTCGTTTTCCATTGACAACCAGCATTGTACTGTGTCTGCTTTTGGTACAAAGAGTTACACAACCAGAATTTTTTAATACAGGTATCAGAAATGTGCCTTTTTCCATCTGTTATCAGTTCTGTACTAAAAGGTTCTGGTTGTGTGGTTACTGATAGTACCAAGAACCATGTAACCAGATCTTTTTACATCAAGTACCAGAATTGCATCTTTTCCATGAGCAGTGATCCTGTACCATTGGTTCTGGTTGCGTGAATACTGAGGTCTGTCTTTGGTACCAGGAAAAGCATGAATAAGGTGTAATGGTATTTAGGGGCGGAGCTAATTATTGATATGAGACTCAAACACAAACTGGCCGTTACTTCTGGAATTTTTTTTTTAATTCTATTTTTTTTGATGTTTTGTTTTGATTAATGTTTAAAAATTATGGCTATAAAATGGAAAAATTCAGACGGCCTTAGCATTTGTGGGGTTTTTTTTTTTTTTAATCTTTGAACACTTTAACTCCAATGGAAATATCTGGATTGTATGTGCGCGCATGTGTGGTGCTTTGAATTTATTGTTACATCATCTCTCTCACACACACACACTTTCAAAGCATACACTGGTACCTTTAGTACATTTTCAGGACATAAACCATTTACTGTGAATTAAATCACAAAAGCGATACACACCGATGTAGCGGCGACTCTCCGAGGCTGAGTCACGCCGATTACCTTCCCCTCTGCGGCCCATCCGGCCTCCAGGAGGTACTGAAAACACACACACACACACCAGTCCATTGCACACAGCCTGACACTGCAGAACTGAGCTCAAAGTAATCAGCGTTCTACACCAGGGCGAGAGAAAAATCAAAAACTGCACAAAGGCACATTTTCCTTCTCCTCGTCAGCACATTACACACAAAACATGTCATCATAAGTCAGGCCGTGTTGAGAGAGCAGAAGTGCTGGAGTTTACCTGAGGAATCTGGGTGCTCTTCCCCGAGCCGGTCTCACCCAGGATCACCACGGTCTGAAAGCTTTCCACCATGTACAGGACGTTGTTCCTGTGCTGCAAGTTTGACGTCAAGAGTAAAAAGATGTGTTCAAAAATGTGACAGCATGATGGGAAATTTCTTTCCCCCCCCCATCACTGGTACATCACACACAGCTGCAGTATGCAAATAGATATGCAAATGAGCTCTCTAACTAATCTCTAAATTTGTTTATCTTTCGAGGAGCGTTCACACGATTCAGCTCATACAAATCATTTACATTTGCATAATCCAAACATATAACTTGCCAAGATAATAATAAGAAGAACTGAGAGTAAAAAAAGATTAGAGTAAAAAGCTCAATATAAAGTAACAAAGTGATGTCAATTAATATAAAGCAACATAAAAGTCGAGCAATAAATTAACTAAGCAATGTAAAGTGACACTACAGTAAGAAACTAATGTCAAGTCGTGTAAAGCAACATAAACGTTAAAGTACCAAATTCATGTAAAATAATGTAAACCTTAGAGTACAAAGTCATGTAATGTAACATAATGTTAAAGTAGCAAAGTCAGAATGTAATGTAAACATTATGTGACTGTGGTACTTTAATGTTTACATAACGTTATGTGACTGTCACCTTTACACTTTGTTACTTTACATGACTTTGGTATTGTAAAGTTTACATGACATAATGCAACTTCGATACTATAAATGTTATGTTACTTTACAATACTTTATGTGGCTTTGTTACATTAACATTTACATTTCATGACATTACATGAATTTGGTACTGTAACATTTACATGACATTATGTGACTTTGTGTAACTACTTTAATGTTTACATTACTTTACGTTACTGTTACTTAACATTTACATTTCATTACTTTATGTGGATTTGGTACTGTAAAGTTTACATGACATTATGTGACTTTGGAACTTTAATGTTTACATTACTTTATGTGACCGTTACTTTTACATTACTTTATATGACCTTGGTACTTTAATGTTTACATTACTTTACACAACTGAAACTTTTACATTACTTTATGTGACTTCAATACTTTAAAGTTGCTGTTACTTTACACAACATGACTTTCTTACTTTAACATTTACATTTCATTACTTTACATGACTTTGATACTGTATATTTTACATGACATTATGCAACTTTGGTACTTTAATGTTTGCATTACTTTACGTGACCGTTACTTTTACATTACATTACTTTATATGACCTTGGTACTTTAATGTTTACATTACTTTACTTAACATGACTCTCTTACTTTAACATTTACATTTCATTACTTTGGTACTGTAAAGTTTACATGACATTACCCGACTTTGGTACTTTATTGTTTACATTACTTTATGCGACTTTGATACTTTAATGTAATGTAAGCTTTACAGTACCAAAGTCAGGTAAAGTAATGAAATGCAAATGTTAAAGTAACAGAGTCACGTAAAGTAATGTACACATTAAAGTAGCAAAGTCGTATAAAATAATGTAATGTAAACGTAACAGTCACATAAAGTAATGTAAACATTAAAGTAAAGTCGCAAAATGTAACGTAAACTTTGGTACTGTAAAGTCATGTAAAGTAATGAAGTGTAAATGCTAACGTACCAAACTCATGTAATGTAAACTTTAGAGTACAAAGTCATGTAAAGGAATGTAATGTTAAAGTACCGAAGTCACATAATATAAAGTAATGTAAACATGAGAGTAACAAAGTCATGTAAAGTCATGTAAAGTAATACAAACACTTAAATAACAAAGTAATGTAAATGTTAATAGTACCAAAGTCATGTCATGTAAAGCAATGTGAAAGTAAAGGAACAGTAACATAAAGTAACATAAAGCAAAGTAAAGCTACATAAAATAAAGGAACAAACGAAGATAATGAAATACCAACTAAAATGGAGCAAAAGAGAGTAAAAGAGACCCAACACGGTGTAAAAATTGAGTACTTATGATAAACAGAGGTACAGACGGACACTTTAATGGTTCATAAAGAATAAGGGGTCCAAGCACGGTGCGATAATACTTGCACAGTGATTAACAGAAAGGTGTCTGAATCTGGCCTGCTGGTGGCGCTAAAGGGTTTAAGAGACACAAACAAAAATTGGTGGGAAGACTTTTGGGACCGAGCTGAATTATTGCACAAAACTTTGATTAAAACGGTGTGTGGATGGTCGTATGGGTTCCCGTGGCAACAACTCAGACAGCGCTTGGACCCCGAAACACAGTATCGTTCCGTGTCAGTGGTTTAGTCTCGTGCAGATTCTTTAAAGATACCTTAAAGACGGGCAGCTTCTGCCTCTGTTTCTCCACAGACAGAGCGCTGTGAGGGTTGTAGATGACGGCGGTGCCACTCGGCTCCGTGTTCAGCTCCCTCTCCTCACACACTCCCGGCCCCTCGGCCCCTGTACATACACGTACACACACACACACACACACACACACCACTTCTTTTTTAGAAAACATTTGCTCTAAAGTTTGCTCAAAGCAGAAATAACTTAAGAATACACAAAAGTTAACACTAAGAAGTGAAAAAAACTAAAAAATGCAAGTAGATATGGACCGTGAACATTTCAGCAGAAGGTGAAGAAGATTAGAAGGAAGAAATGAAAATAAAGACAGAAGGAATCCACTACACGAGGCCTCCTATTTACTGTCATTATTATTAATTACACCACAGCGCCGTACGATTCTGATTAGTCAGAAGAAAAAAATGTTGATTAATTTCCTAGAACAGCAGCTCTGACATTAGCACAGGTTTATATTAATACGCTCGTTCTAATACGTTATCATTTCTATAGCAACAGCTTGTTCAAAGGGACGAGTACAGCGGATGCGCTATTAATAATAAACAGATTTATAAAAAGTAATCAATATGGTGATAAGGTGACATTTTCTGGAACAAAATATTTATTTAACGTTTATGGAAGGAATGACAGAAGCATCAGCTAGAAAAAAAGAAGCATCTAGACTATTTAAATTAAATTATTTCCATCGTGGTGTGATGGGATTTTTTAGAATGATCAGCTGTATGATGCAGATTAAAACTTAAAGTGTATATTCTGGACCAATTTTTTATCTGAAAGTATGTCCCTTTACACACTCCTCCAGAAGGGTAATTTTGCACAAGGCCATCTGTCTACAGCAGAAAAAAATAAAATAACAAAACGCGTCTGGAAAAACCCCAAGGGAGTCTGGAGCCAGATTCGTGACGTCACCTGCGGAAGCGCCAGCAGGCTACGCGAGCTTTGCACGGTTTCAGTGCACAGCCTGTGTAGACCAAGCGCTCCCATTTCTCTCTCATTGTCCGGTCTTTTGGGAAACGATGAGTACTAATCCCATCATGATTGGTGTTGCTACACCCTCCTACGATACATCTGTTAACCATTTTAATAATTACGCGATAACGTTGAAGAAATTTGCAGAAAACCACCAGGTCGTTTTCTCATAAACAAACCAGCGCTGACGTAGGATTCAGAAGGAGGCGTCCCGCACGCGACGTCACAAAAATCAGTGTTTGCCGGGAAATCCAAATGCCAAGTTTTTTCAGAGGCGGACCAATTCGCCTCAAATGGCTCGATTTCAACTGAATTTTTCTGGTATTGCGCAAGATTTAAAAAAATTGCACAAAATGCAAAATGTGACAAATATTTGACCAAAGTTTAATATAAAATAGGAGAATTACATTGATCTTGCTCCTGAATTTACCCATGATATGCACTTTAAAAAGTTTTGTAAAGAAAAGCAACCACGAGGCAGAGGGTAACGCTTCGCATCGTGCTCCCACCACCGTGCTTCACAAGGGAGACGGCTGTTTGGTTTCCGCCCATTTTAACGCTTTGGGGCAAAGCCAAAAGAGTTCAAATTTGATCTTTTCAAACCAAAGAATATTTTTCTACATGATTCTAGGTGTGGTTTAAAAACAAGTCTTTAATCTTTTCTAAAATGCACTAATCATGGAACAGTGTCTCTCAGGGGCTGAGTCGGTGTCCCTCCAGGAGGCGAGAAAAGCAAGTGGAACAGAACGTACACTACCGTTCAAAAGTTTGGGGTCACTTTGAAATGTCCTTATTTTTGAAAGAAAAGCACTGTTCTTTTCAATGAAGATGACTTTAAACTAATCAGAAATCCACTCTATACATTGCTAATGTGGTAAATGACTATTTTAGCTGCAAATGTGTGGTTTTTGGTGCAATATCTCCATAGGTGTATAGAGGCCCATTTCCAGCAACTCTCACTCCAGTGTTCTAATGGTACAATGTGTTTGCTCATTGCCTCAGAAGGCTAATGGATGATTAGAAAACCCTTGTACAATCATGTTAGCACAGCTGAAAACAGTTGAGCTCTTTAGAGAAGCTATAAAACTGACCTTCCTTTGAGCAGATTGAGTTTCTGGAGCATCACATTTGTGGGGTCGATTAAATGCTCAAAATGGCCAGAAAAATGTCTTGACTATATTTTCTATTCATTTTACAACTTATGGTGGGAAATAAAAGTGTGACTTTTCATGGAAAACACAAAATTGTCTGGGTGACCCCAAACTTTTGAACGGTAGTGTATGTAGAGAAGGGTACAGATGTGCACAGATGTGCAAGGAACCCCGAGAGAGTCGTTATATTTAATGGTGATGTAATGGTGCATTATGGATGTAATGGATAAGGATGATGAACATCAGGGCTCATTCTGGATGGCTTTTATATTATTCGTGAAGGTAACAGGAAAAAATATAAAGCTGCTAAACAGAAATACAACACAGAACAAGCTTCACTTATACAAAACACTTTATAGCACAAATAATAAACAAACCACAAACACACTCATCATCATCATGCATTATATCTCTCTCACACACAATGCACTGAAATAACATCACAGCTGTGACCTACACTCTGATTATAAAGGGTCGAATCCCTAATCTTACCGGGTTTCCAGAATTTCATGATGGAGTGGGGCGCCGCCATCTTGAAAAACTACGTCAGATATTCAGACAAAACTTTAAAAAGGGAAGCGCCACCAGGGGGCGACAGAGGGCCGATATTTATCAGCAATTATTTATCTATCTGTGTGTAAAATTCAGATGCTATGAAACACTGAGGAATTTGTTCTTTTCAATGTATTAATTTATTTATATTTAATCACTGGTATTCTTTTATTTCATACTTGTAATCTATTTAATTTTTTTTTTTACAATTTGTTCTTTATTTCACATGCTAGAGCACTCTGAGCTGCATTTTACACTACCGTTCAAAAGTTTGGGGTTACCCAGACAATTTTGTGTTTTCCATAAAAAGTCACACTTTTATTTCCCACCATAAGTTGTAAAATGAATAGAAAATATAGTCGAGACATTTTTCTGGCCATTTTGAGCATTTAATCGACCCCACAAATGTGATGCTCCAGAAACTCAATCTGCTCAAAGGAAGGTCAGTTTTATAGCTTCTCTAAAGAGCTCAACTGTTTTCAGCTGTGCTAACATGATTGTACAAGGGTTTTCTAATCATCCATTAGCCTTCTGAGGCAATGAGCAAACACATTGTACCATTAGAACACTGGAGTGAGAGTTGCTGGAAATGGGCCTCTATACACCTATGGAGATATTGCACCAAAAACCAGACATTTGCAGCTAGAATAGTCATTTAGCACATTAGCAATGTATAGAGTGGATTTCTGATTAGTTTAAAGTGACCTTCATTGAAAAGAACAGTGCTTTTCTTTCAAAAATAAGGACATTTCAAAGTGACCCCAAACTTTTGAACGGTAGTGTAAATGTATAAAAGGTGCTAGATAATTCAAGTTGAATCCTCTAATTATTATTATTATTATCTTTTTTCTTTGTTTTGATTCTGACACTATAAAATACTTTGAGCTGCATTTTAACTGTATGAAAAGTACTCTACAAATAAAGCTGTTGACTGCTGTTGACTGTTGTTTTTACTATTTTATTTTTTACCATGGGCGGCACGGTGGTGTAGTGGTTAGCGCTGTTGCCTTACAGCAAGAAGGTCCGGGTTCGAGCCCCGTGGCTGGCGAGGGCCTTTCTGTGCAGAGTTTGCATGTTCTCCCCGTGTCCGCGTGGGTTTCCTCCGGGTGCTCCGGTTTCCCCCACAGTCCAAAGACATGCAGGTTAGGTTCACTGGTGACTCTAAATTGAGCGTAGGTGTGAATGTGAGTGTGAATGGTTGTCTGTGTCTATGTGTCAGCCCTGTGATGACCTGGCGACTTGTCCAGGGTGTACCCCGCCTTTCGCCCGTAGTCAGCTGGGATAGGCTCCAGCTCGCCTGCGACCCTGTAGAACAGGATAAAGCAGCTAGAGATAATGAGATGAGATTTTTTACCATGACTTGTGCGGCGGCACGGTGGTGTAGTGGTTAGCGCTGTCGCCTCACAGCAAGAAGGTCCGGGTTCGAGCCCCGTGGCCGGCGAGGGCCTTTCTGTGCGGAGTTTGCACGTTCTCCCCGTGTCTGCGTGGGTTTCCTCCGGGTGCTCTGGTTTCCCCCACAGTCCAAAGACATGCAGGTTAGGTTAACTGGTGACTCTAAATTGAGCGTAGGTGTGAATGTGAGTGTGAATGGTTGTCTGTGTCTATGTGTCAGCCCTGTGATGACCTGGCGACTTGTCCAGGGTGTACCCCACCTTTCGCCCGTAGTCAGCTGGGATAGGCTCCAGCTTGCCTGCGACCCTGTAGAACAGGATAAAGCGGCTACAGATGATGAGACCATGACTTGTTTCTTTTTTTTCTGCTTTATACTGAAAAACACTGAGCTGAATTGTAAATGTATTAATGGCGTAGTATAAATAAAGTTTATTAGGGCCCGAGCACCATTAGGTGCAAGACCCTATTGTTTTTCAAAGGATTATTATTATTCTGCCGTGTTTGGCCTTATTTGAGGCATTTCCCATGCACGAAAACTCATGAAATTTGATACACACATCAGTCATTGTCACCGCTACTCAGCCACAGACTTTTGGCCCCGGGCATGGCCCAGGGACTTCATAGCACCCCTTTTTCCATTTCCCATTGAAATGAATGGGTAGAATTTTGGAGTGATGATGTCATAAGGCCATTTGGAGTGAAATTACACATGGTCATTTTTAACGTACTCCTCCTAGACGGTTCATCAAATTCATGTCAAACTTGGCAAACATATTGCCAAGATATTGCTGAAGTTGAATTGCTAAGGGATTTTTGATATGTTGTAATATGTTGAAATATTACAACCAAGATATTGCTGAATGTTGAACTTGATATCTTGTAATATGATTCTGATTCTCTTTAGCCGTTATGGGCCTGTCTGGTATAGCGCCACCAACTGGCCAAGGAAAGAATAGGGTTTTGAATATGTGTGTTTTGACACATGATGAATTTTAACATGCTCCTCCTGGACGGTTCATGAGATTCATGTGAAATTTGTTATACGTGATGCTAAGATGTCACTGATATTAAATAGCTAAGGGATTTTTGATAGCTTGTAATATGTTGAAATGGCTTTATGATTTTAATATCTTGCCACATAAACAGGAAACGTGTCAGAAAGCCACAGTGCATTGACTGTATGGTCGGACACTTCTTACTTCAATAGATATGATTATTATGATAACCTGACGCCCAATGGGCCTGCCTGTTATAGCGCAACCACCTGGCCAAGCAGGAAATGTGCCAGAAATTGGCAATGCCTTAAAAGCCTAGGTCACAACCGGCCGTACGTGCTCCTACGGCCGGTCTACATGCAAAAAACACAAGAAACGCACGGAGGGCGCACGTGTGACGTGCTGATTTTCAAGCCGTAGACTGGCCGCAGACGGGCCGCAGAGGTTCTTTGTCATGTCAGACAAACTCTATGGGCGCTTACATTTTTTTCAGGTTGCAAGACAAACTTACAGCCAACGTGCGTCTTTCTCCACGAACAAAAAAAACGCAGCGATTTGGGAAACGCCAAAAATCACACGGCCAAAAAATCGTACGTCCGGTTGTGACCTAGGCTTAACTGATTGATCTGACACTTTACAAAATATTGTGTATTATGATTGTGATGATATTCACATGTGTAATTCAGATGCCTAGCACAGCGCCACCATCTGGCCAAGCAGGAAATGGGGAAAAAATGTTCAATTAATTGATGGATTGATCTGAAACTTTACAAAATATTGGATATCGTGAGTCTGATGATATAACATATACAGTTCTGTGCACACTCATACACACCCTCAGTCATATGCATATTTATGCATACACACATACACTCACATGCACATGCAACATCTATGAACACACTCTCTCTCTCACACACACACACACACACACTTTCTCTCTCTCCCTCTGACAAACACACACACACACACACACAATAATAGCGGAGCTCCAACGGAGCACCATACCTCAGAAAAAATGGTAAACCTGAGTCGATTTTTTGTGGTTTGTCTGTGTACCACCAGTCATACACACCGCCTAGTGGTCAGTGTTAGTAATTACCAGTCATACACACCGCCTAGTGGCCAGTGTTAGTAATTACCAGTCATACACGCCGCCTAGTGGCCAGTGTTAGTAATTACCAGTCATACACACCGCCTAGTGACCAGTGTTAGTAATTACCAGTCATACATGCCGCCTAGTGGCCAGTGTTAGTAATTACCAGTCATACACACCGCCTAGTGGTCAGTGTTAGTAATTAACTGTCATACACGCCGCCTAGTGGCCAGTGTTAGTAATTACCAGTCATACCGCCTAGTGGTCAGTGTTAGTAATTACCAGTCATACACGCCGCCTAGTGGCCAGTGTTAGTAATTACCAGTCATACACGCCGCCTAGTGGCCAGTGTTAGTAATTACCAGTCATACACACGCACACTGCAGACACAGGAAAGCTAAGATGACTTAAAATTACAGCGTGAAATAGAGATAAGGAGGAGACACATGTATAGTTTTGTACATATATAAATGTACATTTTCACACCACAGAAACACACACACGCAGTCTTTGTCTGTCTAGCTCTCATCCGTCAAGCAGTCATGGCATTTGCAACATGCACATCACCTTTGAATATTTGATGAATATATGACGTGACTGTTTTGTTGGGTTGCAGAACCACATGCCCGGGCCCGTCAAGGCCGCTAGCGGCTTTAATTATTATTATTAACTTTTTTTTTTACTATGTTTTGATTCTGACACTATAAAATACTTTGAGCTGCATTTTAAATGTATGAAAAGTGCTCCATAAATAAAGTTGTTTGCTGCTGTTGTTTTTACAATTTAATTTTTTACCATGATTTATTTTTTCTGCTTTATACTGAAAACACTTTGAGCCGAATTGTAAATGTATTAATGGCCTGGTATAAATAAAGTTTATTATAAAATACTTTGAGACACTATAAAATACTTTGAGCTGCATTTTAAATCTATTAAAGTGCTCCATAAATAAAGTTGTTTACTGCTGTTGTTTTTACAATTTATTTTTTTTTTCTGCTTTATACTGAAAAACACTGAGCTGAATTGTAAATGTATCAATGGTCTGGTATAAATAAAAGTTTATTATTAACTTTTTTGATTCTGACACTATAAAATACTTTGAGCTGCATTTTAAATGTATTAAAGTGCTCCATAAATAAAGTTGTTTACTGCTGTTGTTATTGTTTTTAATATTTTATTTTTTACCATGATTTTGTCCTTATTTGTTTTGTTTCTACTTTACACTGGAAAGCACTTTGAGCTGAATTGTAAATGTATTAAAGGTTTGGTATAAATAAAGTTGTGTATTATTATTATTAACTTTTTTTTTACTGTTTTGATTCTGACCCTATAAAATACTTTGAGCTGCATTTTAAATGTATTAAAAGTGCTCCATAAATAAAGTTGCTTACTGTTGTTTTTACTCTTTTTTTTAATCATGATTTGGTTCTTTTTTTTGCCTGATTTTTACTGAAAAATACTTTGAACTGAATTGTAAATGTATTAATGGTCTGGTATAAATAAAATTATTATTATTACACCAGTATCAGATCTCAAGTTCCAGTTTTCCTGATGGATCTTAAGCACCAGGAAGTCGCTTCAGGTAATCCACAGTTCCACCATTATATCTTTCGTCGTTCCGGCACTTTGGCTGTTCCATGGAGGGCAGTTTTTTGAAGATCAATGGGGTGTTCACACCACTGCACTGAAAGTTGCTCTCCAACCTTCTTGGAACTGTTCACAAAGCACTTATTACTACCAGAAGAACCTCTGTGTGAATTCACCACATTATTAGTACTAGTACATTACATTACATGCATTGAGCAGACACTCTTATCCAGAGCGATGTACAAGACCCTGACAGCAGGGGGCAGCAGTAGACATGCTCCTTGCTCAAGAGCATATCTGCCAGTCCTGCTGGTCCCAAAGGTTCTTCTGTAACCTTTAAGCCATGGCAAGGAAGAGGAGGAGAGTAGTACTGCTTATCACTGTTACCTCACAGCAAGAAGGTTCTGGGTTCGAACCTCATGGTCAGCTGGGGTCTTTCTGTGTAGGTTTCCTCCGACAGTCCAAAGACATGCAGATGAGGCTAACTGGCTGCTCTAAATCCCCCGTGAGTGTGAACGGGTGCTTGTGTGGGGAAACCGGTGATGGATGAATTGTGCTCAAGATAGACACAGCCAGCCCAGTAAGGAGCAGCAACTGACAGGCCAATTGGCGTCAGGGTGAGTGAGTGAATGAATAGTAGTCGTATTTGTCAATTGTACTATTTTACTTCTACTTTTTTTTTTCTTCTTTATTTCTATTTCTTCCTCTTTTACCCTCCTCTCTTCAAAAACCCCACACTACATATAACATTCGCTTCACATCACTACAACACAAGTAAAGTAGCCGACAGAAAAACGTTGCGCTAAAATGAACTGATTTATTTCTTCGATCTGACACCCTGAAGGTTCTTTGCTTTGTCCCTTCGGGAAACCTTTAAACCAGCCAAGCCGTTTTCAACCAGAACATGATCCTTTTTCACCAGGAAGCTCAGGCCTCTGTCCAGACGGACAAATCAAATCTTTTTGAACAACAATCTGATAAAAGGAAATAAAAAGTTTTGGCAGTAAATCAGCTCGTCATGTTTGGAGAAAGAAGGAGCCCATAAACACCATGTCCACACAGTGAAGTGCGGTGGTGGGAGCATCGTCATACAGAGCTGCTTCTCTGCAAACAATACCGGAACGTTCCACACCATTGAAGGCATCATTACAGAACAATTTCATTTCATCAGCCAAGAACAAGACAACGAGCCCAAACATACAGCCGCGATTCTCTAAAATCCATCTTTATAACAGTCAATGTTCTGGTCTCTCATCAGTGGTAATGTAGAATATTTAATTTATTTTAAAAAAAAAAGTTGAATTGCTCATGAAGGTGATCAGCGATATACAGAATTTTATTTAAATAAATGAAATGGAAGCCATCGTACAGGTGAATTACAGTTTTATTATTACATCAGAACAAACTCAAAGAAATTTAAGAACTCCGACGTTTAAGACAAAAAAAAAGTGGAAACTCTTCGGTTTTCCCGGCTGAACGGCAGAAACAATGTAAAACGAAACAAGGGAAAAAAGCGTGCACCTGGAAAACAGTGTTTTTAACTTAAGGAAAAATGTTCCACGCCTAATATATTTTTTTTTCTAAAAAGTGTCTAATTGTTTCATGCACTCCACGTCTTAATGCCCTACGAGTTTGGGTTGAATCAAATTCAGCGGTTTTTAATGTGACTTGTCAGAGAAACACGTGACTTGAACATAATACCTTGTGCACGTCGGCACTAAAACCTCGACGGCTTCGTCCGCGTTTGTATAAACTCCTCTCTAAAATACTGAGACGCTCGGGAAATCTCATCCGTGAAAAATACATGATCTCCAAGTTTTAAAATGAAACTATACATCATTTACACGAGTCTTTAAATTAGCTACGCCTCTCGGGTAAGACTAGAGTAACGGGAAATAAATTTAAATAAACTAAACACGCAGTCAGGTCATTGAGAGAGAGAGAGAGAGAGAGAGAGAGAGAGAGAGAGAGAGAGAAGTGATGAATCAGAACACATGGCAGTGCACTGGACGGGGTTTTAGCTGAAAACTCGATGAGCCGCCGATTCAGGAAGTGGTTCAGAGCAGAGTACCCATGATGCACCTGGGTCGGGAGGCTCCGGTGTGCTGCTGGTGACGTGTGTAAAGCCCAGTGCCGGCCGTGTGCAGCCCGTCCCCGAACCCCACTGTACAGCCGAGTGAACTACGCTGCTGGAGAGCAGGTTCTCCACTGGAGCTCAGTCATAGTGCAGCGCCGTGTAGAAGATTATCCACACCACCTACACACACACACACACACACACACACACAGTTAGTGCATGCATCTTTCATATACATTTTTTTTCCCTTATCTACATTTACTGCATAAGAGCAATTGTGCACTCTGATTGGCTACTCTACTACTAGGATATCAGCTCCTATACTGTGAGTAGAGAAAAACAAAATGGCGGCGCGTGTTGCTGAACCAACTGAGGATGAAAAGAAAAAAAAAAAAAACACTACTCAAAAAACAAAAAAGGAATAAAGTATTTGACGGTAAGAATAATTTTTTTTTTATCATCGCATTTTTCACAAATTGCTCCTGTCATTTCGCCGGTTTGTTTACATTCTAAGCAGGAAATTATTTTGTCTGACACTCTTATTTGATCAAATTTGCGAAAAAACAAATAAAAATGCTGTTTCTCTCAAAATCCAGTGAATGTGGAGAGAATAAAACAGTTATTCCACTCAATCTCGTCGTACATGGATTATAGACAACTCGGTGCTACGCGCCTTGTCTGCTATCGGCTCATGTATGACTCGATTTCGTGGAATAACTAAAATGTGTGTATATACATACACAATATACAGATGGATATAAACATGGATGGCTGTTCATTTAAAAAAAACGTGTAAAAAAAAAAAATCTGCTTGTACACAAAATGTTCCAAAAATCAAAAAGTAAAACCAACACATTTACAGTGTGGGTAATAAGGCCGGAGCGGCGGACATTTACCGGTAAATTTTTGCATTTGTCCGTCTGTATTTCAAAAGCATTAAACAGGATGACCCATAAATAAATAAACAAACGTAAAGATATGGCTCTAATCTACTTCTAATTTTCTTCCAAATGTTACACTGGGCGAATACATCGTGTACTGTGAAACAGGGTCCTCCGTGGGTGCGACTTTAAAAATTCATAACTCCGCCACCCAAATTTACAGGCCCCTCCCCCCGAGCCCTTTCAACTCAGCCCCAGCACAGCCCGCTACTCGCCCTGAAACCCCCGCGTGAGTGCTGCTCGCCAAAAACTTCCACATGAGCCCCGACTCGAGCCAGCCTTTAAAAATTCATAACTCGTCCACCCAAAGTCCTCACCACGCCCAAACTCCACAGGCCCCTCCCTCTCTGAGTGGCACACTAAATAAGACAACAATAATCGACCCAGTATTCTGTTTTTATTGCACGATGCAGCTGAACGAGTGTTTTAGAGTTGACAGGATCTGACTCATCCAGTTGGTTGATTAAGAGCTCAGCTTACATTAAACTCTCCGGTACAGTATTAGGTTCAGTGACAAACTGCCAATCAGTGGCTGTTATGTGCAATTTTTTTTTTTATTCATCATAAGAATGACAGTCAGTCCTATGCTTTGTAGGATGTAGATTTATATTTTAATAGAGTTTTTAATAGAATTTTCTTCCTATTTTCTAAGTTCTAGTCCAGGTAGATTTTAGTCCGAATGCCAAATGATATGACCCTGTTTAGTTCAGAGTCATTTTTATAAAAAAAGGCATTTTGTTCCAAAGTTACTTGGAATCTCATCCTCAAAGTTTTAACTCTTATGTAAGAATAGTTGTATTGTTAATTACTAAATTTCTTACAGACTTCTTATAAGCATACCCTGTGTCCAAAATTGCTCACTCGTTCACTCCTCCCCTACTCACTATCTAGTGAATTACTATATAGAGGACTATATAGTGAGCTCATCGATAAAACTGAAAAACGCTTTCGGACACTACGCCGCCGCACCATTATTTACGTCATTACTGTCGCACGATTAAAACGTGCCGATCAGTCGGCTGGTGGGTTTCAAAATAATAAAACACATGCGTGTGTTTTTGTGATAAATCCATATTATACTGAGCGCATTTCACACATTAATCAATACAAAGTACCTGCAGCTTTCAGTTCTTTTAAACCAAGCTGGAATACTTTCTTTCTTCTTTGCCGCTGCATTTTATTAAATCAAATCTGAGACTTTTAGATTGATTTCTTTCAGCGCGACCGCAATCCATGATGGGATATATTGCTTTGGTTAGTGACCATCGTTGTACACTACTTTTCGCAATGCATTGTGGGACACTGAGTGCACTATATAGGGTGTAAATAATCCTCACCATTTCGGACAGCACTACAAAATGGCGTCCTCACTATACAGCGAATAGGGAGCGAATAGGGAGCGATTTCAGACACAGGGAAAGTATAAAATAGTCATTGTTGACAAGGTTCCATGAGTGTTATTACAGTACCTATATACTGTATGAGGACCAATAATGCAATAATTTACAAATCTCAAAAACTGATATTGTATTCAGAATAGAACATAGACAACATATCAAATGTCAAAAGTGAGACAGTTTGAAATTTCATGCCAAATATTGGCTCATTTGAAATTTCATGACAGCAACACATCTCAAAAAAGTTGGGACAGGGGCAATAAGAGGCTGGAAAAGTTAAAGGTACAAAAAAGGAATAGCTGGAGGACCAAATTGCAACTCATTAGGTCAATTGGCAATAGGTCATTAACATGACTGGGTATAAAAAGAGCATCTTGGAGTGGCAGCGGCTCTCAGAAGTAAAGATGGGAAGAGGATCACCAATCCCCCTAATTCTGCGCCGACAAATAGTGGAGCAATATCAGAAAGGAGTTCGACAGTGTAAAATTGCAAAGAGTTTGAACATATCATCATCTACAGTGCATAATATCATCAAAAGATTCAGAGAATCTGGAAGAATCTCTGTGCGTAAGGCTCAAGGCCGGAAAACCATACTGGGTGCCCGTGATCTTCGGGCCCTTAGACGGCACTGCATCGCATACAGGCATGCTTCTGTATTGGAAATCACAAAATGGGCTCAGGAATATTTCCAGAGAACATTATCTGTGAACACAATTCACCGTGCCATCCGCCGTTGCCAGCTAAAACTCTATAGTTCAAAGAAGAAGCCGTATCTAAACATGATCCAGAAGCGCAGACGTCTTCTCTGGGCCAAGGCTCATTTAAAATGGACTGTGGCAAAGTGGACAACTGTTCTGTGGTCAGACGAATCAAAATTTGAAGTTCTTTATGGAAATCAGGGACGCCGTGTCATTCAGACTAAAGAGGAGAAGGACGACCCGAGTTGTTATCAGCGCTCAGTTCAGAAGCCTGCATCTCTGATGGTATGGAGTTGCATTAGTGCGTGTGGCATGGGCAGCTTACACATCTGGAAAGACACCATCAATGCTGAAAGGTATATCCAGGTTCTAGAGCAACATATGCTCCCATCCAGACGACGTCTCTTTCAGGGAAGACCTTGCATTTTCCAACATGACAATGCCAAACCGCATACTGCATCAATTACAGCATCATGGCTGCGTAGAAGAAGGGTCCGGGTACTGAACTGGCCAGCCTGCAGTCCAGATCTTTCACCCATAGAAAACATTTGGCGCATCATAAAACGGAAGATACGACAAAAAAGACCTAAGACAGTTGAGCAACTAGAATCCTACATTAGACAAGAATGGGTTAACATTCCTATCCCTAAACTTGAGCAACTTGTCTCCTCAGTCCCCAGACGTTTACAGACTGTTGTAAAGAGAAAAGGGGATGTCTCACAGTGGGAAACATGGCCTTGTCCCAACTTTTTTGAGATGTGTTGTTGTCATGAAATTTAAAAATCACCTAATTTTTCTCTTTAAATGATACATTTTCTCAGTTTAAACATTTGATATGTCATCTATGTTCTATTCTGAATAAAATATGGAATTTTGAAACTTCCACATCATTGCATTCCGTTTTTATTTACAATTTATACCTTATCCCAACTTTTTTGGAATCGGGGTTGTACGATTAGTCATTTATATAGGTAGCGGTCTGAGTGAATGACCTTGACGTCCGTAACGTCACAGCAGGAAGTCTATCGGTCTCATCGCCATTTCCGCTATACTAAAACACAGAGCTGACTGCAACTCCGATCCTCCATTTTGAGCTAATTTATCGCCATGCCACGTAGATGTGTTGCTGGCCGGTGCAGCAACACGACAGAAGGTGGATTTACGTTGCATTCATGGCCTAAGAATGTTCAAACTGCAAAGATTTGGACGAGTTTTGCGAGAAGTCCACGGGCACATTGGGTGGCTACGAAGTGGTCTCTCTTCTGCTCTGCACATTTTACTGAAGACTCGTACGAGACCTCTGATCTGCTGAGGAGCGTTGGCTATAAGCCCAGATTGAAAGAGGGTGCAGTATCAACAATTAAAGAAAAAGAAAACCACAAGAAAAAGGAAAGCAAGTTCAGTTGCACCAGTTCTCCCGCAGCGTGAGCCGAGGGCTGTTGCTAAAACCCGGGACGGGACATATTATTGCTCAGGTAGTGACCTCCCCGCGGTTGTTGGATTTAGACAGCTGTTTGTGAAAGAAAACCCCATTTGACATAAAAAAAGGGCGTCTGTAAAAATCAGGGCTTTGAACCGGTTCAAGGAACGAAAACGAAAACCGGGAACTTTTTCTATTTCACATGGAACAGAAACGAAACCAGAAACTTTATTATTTTTTATGTTCCGGAACAGAAACACTTATTAAAAATAATGGTAACCGGTTAATACCGGTTTTTATTTCGTTCCTCAGAGTTTCCATAGCCTACAAATTAAAAAGCCATTCTTCTCCTGCGCAAGTTTCTATGACCCGCTGGGGTTCACTTCCTGTGTGACGTTCGCTGACTGAATGGAGAGAGCGGGAAGGTGGACTGCTATCACGTCTCCATGTGATAATAAGTGCATTACTGAGTGTCTGAGCAAAGAAGAGCCTGAACGATGCAACCTCCCTATTGGCTGTTTGTAAAAATGTATCAGTTGTTGCCCTTCCCACGGGAATCATCGCGGGCTCGAGAGACGAGACCTGACGAGTTAGTTCGTTGGTAGCAGAACAAAATGTCTGGACACAAATCGGGTTTTCAGAAAAGGAAAGAAAATAAACGGAGGGTTGAAAATACAAAAAAGGAGGCAGAAAATGCAAAACGAGTTTTAAGGTAGGACAAATGGTTAGTTTTCTGAGGCAGCCCGCCGTGGCTGCCTGCAGGCTTATTTATTATAGCCCATTTAGTTAAAATAGTTGATATAAAATGTTTATAGTTATGTGATGGTTGTCCTGATTTAGACTGGTTTTTTTTGGGGGGGGGTTGCGCGATGTTGCACCCGGGTCCAGATTAGGGCAGAACCGGCCCTGGCTACATTTCAGGTGTAGTTTGTTTTATGTATGTATGCATGTATTTGCATAGATGTGTACTTGGTCTTCCAATTTGGCGCCTAACAAAATCTCGCAGCGCGGTGACGTCATGCGGTAGCCCTCTATAGGGCCTGACTAGCCTTTGGTAACACACTAAACGAATTCTCTTTCATTTTTGGCACTTTTTCTGTTTGTGTAGATGGGAAGACATACTGAGAATCCAAATCGCCAACATTTGAAATAATAATTGTTTTGAATTATTTCTTGTCTTATTTAATGAAGGTTGTAATAGAATTAGCCTACATTTGGCTTAAGCTGGATGAGACAGAGACATAATTTTATAGCCATTTGTTAAACAGCTGACAGGGAACGTAATTAACCGTTCCGGGAACGAAATTTTTTTGTTCTAACCGGTTCGGGAACATCTATTTAATGGTGGAACCCAAAACCGGAAACGTTAAAATTCCGTTTCTGTTCGGAACGAACCAATAGGAAAAAAATTCTGGTTCAAAGCCCTGGTAAAAATACACATTAATAAAAAGATGCTTGTTAAACAGTTGTAAAATTAAAGTCCCGAATAATTTTTCTTAATTATACACATCTGCTTGCAGCCAAAACTCATCCGATTATACTGCATGTTGTTTGTATAAAAATTTTGAAAAATACTCCTTCGCACTCTATAAATATAAAATCTCACTGTGTAGTGGTGCTTGAAAGTATGTGCACCTCAAGGATTAGCAGTTCATTTGAAGGTGAGATTAGAGTCAGATGTTTTCAGTCAGTGGGGCGATCAGATGCGTGTTCGCTCCGTTTCATGTAAAGAACAGCTCCATCAACGTTTGATCAATACAACCTGTCCATGGAAGTTTATCGAAACTTCACAAACAGACTCCTTTCTTTAACTGGGTTCTTTATCTCATGAAAATCTGATGCTTTAGGTCACATTTATTCATAAATATAGAAAACTCAAAGGGGTCACAAACATTCAAGCAACACTGTGGGTACAGAAAAATTAAAAATCTTAAATTTTAAAAAGCCAACCCTAAAATATTCATATGCAAGACGAATGAGCGGTATTAAAGGGACGATCTGAAACAGAGGACGCCGTCGCAGGATGTGCGAGTGTCTTTACCAGGAATAAAGCAAAAGAGGTCATGAAGCCTTCCTTGGTGAGCTCCCACGTTCCTCCGTACTCCTCCTCATCCACCTGCTGGAAGCTGCTGAAGTAAACGTACAGGACGCCGGCGTTCACCATGCAGAAGCTGCACAACACAAGAACATCACGTTTATCACACACCAAACAACAATGAGAAACAACACCCATCTGACTACTACTACTACTACTACTATAATAACAACAACAACAACAGTGGTACTTGAAAGTTTGTGAACCCTTTAGAATTTTCTACATTTCTGCATAAATATGATCAAAAACATCATCAGATTTTCACAAGTCCTAAAAGTAGATAAAGAGAACCCAGTTAAACAAATGAGACAAAAATATTATACTTGGTCATTTATTTATTGAGGAAAATTATCCAATATTACATATCTGTGAGTGGCAAAAGTATGTGAACCTTTGCTTTCAGTATCTGGTGTGATCCCCTTGTGCAGCAATAACTGCAACTAAACGTTTGCGGTAACTGTTGATCAGTCCTGCACACCGGCTTGGAGGAATTTTAGCCCGTTCCTCCGTACAGAACAGCTTCAACTCTGGGATGTTGGTGGGTTTCCTCACATGAACTGCTCGCTTCAGGTCCTTCCACAACATTTCCATTGGATTAAGGTCAGGACTTTGACTTGGCCATTCCAAAACATTAACTTTATTCTTCTTTAACCATTCTTTGGTAGAACGACTTGTGTGCTTAGGGTCGTTGTCTTGCTGCATGACCCACCTTCTCTTGAGATTCAGTTCATGGACAGATGTCCTGACATTTTCCTTTAGAATTCGCTGGTATAATTCAGAATTCATTGTTCCATCAATGATGGCAAGCTGTCCTGGCCCAGATGCAGCAAAACAGGCCCAAACCATGATACTACCACCACCATGTTTCACAGATGGGAGAAGGTTCTTATGCTGGAATGCAGTGTTTTCCTTTCTCCAAACATAACGCTTCTCATTTAAACCAAAAAGTTCTATTTTGGTCTCATCTGTCCACAAAACATTTTTCCAATAGCCTTCTGGCTTGTCCACGTGATCTTTAGCAAACTGCAGATGAGCAGCAATGTTCTTTTTGGAGAGGAGTGGCTTTCTCCTTGCAACCCTGCCATGCACACCATTGTTGTTCAGTGTTCTCCTGATGGTGGACTCATGAACATTAACATTAGCCAATGTGAGAGAGGCCTTCAGTTGCTTAGAAGTTACCCTGGGGTCCTTTGTGACCTCACCAACTATTACACGCCTTGCTCTTGGAGTGATCTTTGTTGGTCAACCACTCCTGGGGAGGGTAACAATGGTCTTGAATTTACTCCATTTGTACACAATCTGTCTGACTGTGGATTGGTGGAGTCCAAACTCTTTAGAGATGGTTTTGTGACCTTTTCCAGCCTGATGAGCATCAACACTTTTCTGAGGTCCTCAGAAATCTCCTTTGTTCGTGCCATGATACACTTCCACAAACATGTTGTGAAGATCAGACTTTGATAGATCCCTGTTCTTTAAATAAAACAGGGTGCCCACTCGCACCTGATTGTCATCCCATTGATTGAAAACACCTGACTCTAATTTCACCTTCAAATTAACTGCCAATCCTAGAGGTTCACATACTTTTGCCACTCACAGATGTGTAATATTGGATAATTTTCCTCAATAAATAAATGACCAAGTATATTATTTTTGTCTCATTTGTTTAACTGGGTTCTCTTTATCTACTTTTAGGACTTGTGTGAAAATCTGATGTTGTTTTAGGTCATATTTATGCAGAAATATAGAAAATTCTCAAGTGTTCACAAACTTTCAAGCACCACTGTAAGTGACAGGTATTCGCTGTGATCCTGATCATCATGCGGTTCTGTATAACTTATCACGTACATTATTTATTAGTTTATTAATAATTTGTCTGAGTTATTAGCAATATTAAATGGAGATATAGCAAGAAAAATCGGTTATTTATTTATATCAGTCATGTTAAACTGTAAAATGTTAGCATTCATAGCTTACCTTTTCGGTGTTAAGAAGTTTTAAAGTATATTTATTAAAAATAATGATACTTTTTAAAACAAACCTCTATAATAAATATGCCTTTAATAAATAAATCGGGTGTTTTTTAATAAATGAAACACTTCTGTATTACTGAGAGTCTCATGAAATCACAGAAATAAAATCTCTCGGAGAACCCGGAAGTGATTTCTGTCAAACCATCCGGAATAAGGACCTACATGGCGATTCCCAGGAAGCCCTTCAGTGGAACGACGCCCCAGATGACTCCCAGGATGATGGCGATGATCTGTCTGAACCAGTACACCACGTCTAAAAACTCATCCTGCAGGAAGGAGAAAAATAAATTATAGTTTAGTGGGAAATAAGACGAGTCTCATTACAGAAATTTATTTATTTACTACTTCAGACGAAACAGCACCTAAAACTGCAATCATTGATTGTGTAACTGCATTTTTTTTGTTAATAAAACTTCGTGTACATTAAAACATGGACGTTATGTAAAACATGACCAAATCTAAAGGTGGATAAAGTTGTGGCCTCAGCACAAGTGTATTAAATGGCTGAGAAAATCCATTTGGAAAGCTGGGCGGGCTGGCTGTGTGTGTGTGTGTCCTCCTGTCAATCATTTTATACACACTGTATTCTACAGGTCACTGTAGAGCCTAGGGGCGGAGCTTCCTGAACACATGGGCAGGGTTCAAGGAGTTTAAAAAAAATAAGTGTTTAAGCTAGAAAATTAATCTTACCTTAACGCACCTATAATTTTACATTAAAGGAAAAAAAAAATCCACACTTCAAATTAATTTTATTTTAGCTTCTCTCATTTTTTTTTGTTGTGTTATTTGACACAATGAGCAATAACAATTATATACACACCTTGTTTTTTAATTACATGTTTATTTCTTCATTTCATAAACCTCTGGATTTTTCTACATAATCTGTACAACAGTTGTAATAATAATAATAAGAAGAAGAAGAAGAATAAGAATAATAATAAGCAATATTCATCTTTAATTATTGAAATAATTTTTTTATTCCTGATCTCTTTATTGCCATTTTATTTTAATAAAACAATTTATGGGAAATAATTCTGGAACATGCAGCTTGGTGCTTCACAAAAGTAAATTTAAAAAAAAAATCTAATCAATTTTTTGAAAGGAGCAAAAGAAAGTATTATTAAAAAATTATTTTTTAAAAATAAAATGTAAAATTTTATATTCCTGATTATTATTTGAGGCGCAGAACGGTGTGGCAGCGAGGAAGACCATCCCTCCTCCCAACCACCGGGTGCTGCGTCTGACCACGGCCGACGTGAGGAAAACTCTACGCACGGAAGGCTGCTGGACCAGACAACATCCCGGTAAAGTGCTCAGAGGATGTGTGGACCAGCTGGCAGATGTTCTCATGGACATCAACATCTCCCTGAGCAACGCCATCATTCTAAAGTGCTTCGAGACCACTCCCATCGTCCCCGTGCTGAAGAAGTCCTAAGTGTCCTGCCTCAATGAGGACCGTCCTGTTGCACTCACACCCATCATTCTTCATGAGGCACATAAACGCCCTGCTGCCTCCCTCACTGGACCCCCTGCAGTTCACGCATCACTGTAACCCAGATGTCTCAAAAGTAGCCGGTCGGCAGCGACAAATCGCCGTCTGTTTTTCACAGAGTAACAAAAAATATTTGTGTTTACATATCTGTCCAAAACTGAACAGCGTGTGATGTGAAACTAAGTTTTATTCAACTAAATAATGGCCAGATACTAACACATCCGAAGGAAACAGAGGCAGCTGTTACACTGCCGTGTGCTATAACTAAGCTGCAATCTGATTGGCTGACGAGGTGTTGACAATGTTTCGTGCACTGTGATTGAGCTGCACTACCACATGGCGACTAAGAAGCGGAGCGGCGCGTTAGATGCCTGGTTTTCAAAAAGGCCTCAAACCACGGGCAAGTCTGTAATTTTAGCCGTCGCTCTGATTACTGAGTGAAATACGTCTGTGTATGGGGCCGTGTATAAATGCTGGTCAGCTAAATATTAAATTATAAATATTGATCGGTATTCCATAGTTGTATACGGCCTGTTTTGGATCAAACCCGCCCACTCGGCACGCTCACGTTGTTTACATTTTGACTCGTGATGGAATGCAGTGCGTCCTTGTAGAGGAGTCACATATCGAGACTCAACATCTGTCATTCAGTTAATCAACCTGAATCAGGTTCAGGACCTGATCTCTCTCTCACACTGTTACAGAAGCTTTAGGGTTAGATCAATACTCCGACTGCTCAGAAATTAATGAATCAAAAAGAAATTTGACTGCACAAAACTTACATTTTTGATGTTCACAAAATCCAGTTATTGTAACTATTACTTGATTTTGTAAACATCAAAATTATATAAAAGTTCTGTATTGCCAAATTTCTTTTTGATTCATTACTATATGGCAGTTCTGTTAAAATTTCTCATATATTGATTACCATCACTTCAGACTCTATTTTGCTGTTTACAATAAATTGGAAATTCCTCCCCAAACGCCTTGAAACAGCGTCTCAGATGAACCCAGTTTTCTCGCCTATGGCTGACGGTGAAGGGCTTCAGCCTTTTTAACTGGACCCTCCTACTGTCTGCCTCGGACTCTTTTATTCCCCTGAACTTTGAGACTGCTGTAGTTTATTGTCTGCAGCATTGCACTCGCTGCACTGTGTGTGTGTGTGTGTGTGTGTGTGTTTTGTCCTGTGATGTTTAACAGAGCCCCGCGGTCCTGGAGAAGCGTCATTTCATTTTAGCCGTATCTGGGTGAAGTTACAAATAAAAGAACCTTAACCTTATAATTCAGAATTTGTTGTTATCCATCTTCATTACATGAAATTTCTTAATTTTCACATTAATAATAAATAATAATAATAAAAACTGTCTGTCGATAAAATGCTAACTGTAGCAGTTTAATCGAATCAGCCAGTGAGCAGTGTTAGCAATAAAGGTTTAAAGCTAAACATGCTCATTTCACCAACCAGAGAAATTAATAAATATTAAACTCCAGTGTTTGTGTACAGTGAGCACGTGAGCGAGAGAGAGAGAGAGAACGAGCGCGGGCACTGTACTACATGCACACAGGCATGCTTCTGTATTGGAAATCACAAAATGGGCTCAGGAATATTTCCAGAGAACATTGTCTGTGAACACAATTCACCGTGCCATCCGCCGTTGCCAGCTAAAACTCTATAGTTCAAAGAAGAAGCCGTATCTAAACATGATCCAGAAGCGCAGACGTCTTCTCTGGGCCAAGGCTCATTTAAAATGGACTGTGGCAAAGTGGAAAACTGTTCTGTGGGCAGACGAATCAAAATTTGAAGTTCTTTATGGAAATCAGGGACGCCGTGTCATTCGGACTAAAGAGGAGAAGGACGACCCGAGTTGTTATCAGCGCTCAGTTCAGAAGCCTGCATCTCTGATGGTATAGAGATCTTGCAGTCACGTGACCGGAAAGTACACAACCGCCATCTTGTCGGTCAAAAACACCGCTGAATACTGCTGCACTCGTGTACAGAATGGATCAATTTCAACCGACGGACTACACGGCTCATTTTTCTAATGAACAGATAACTAGATATATGTCTAAAATAAACGATCTACAGATTAGTGACCCTTATGGCTTACCGGACGGAGTTTTCACGACCGGATTTTGAACTGCCAGCGGAATACCCGGACGTGTATAATTACCTCATTAACTTTCCGTCGCTGTTCAGTGGTGAAGCACTGCGTGCTTATAAATCTCTGGACAGTTATCTCTACAGAAATTCAGGATTTGTCAGCGACTCAGATGTGGCATCTTGTAAACAAGAATCCTCATTGGATGGGTAAGTCACTTAAGTATTGAGTATAGCACTGACCAGCCGATTATAGAATAGAATAAGGTAATTCCAGCTGTAATTCCAAATCGTCCGTCTTGTTTACATGGATCTGGCGTTGGAGAGGTAGAGGCTTAGCAGTGGAGGTTTGAGTGGCTGTTTTCTGAGCTTAGTCAACAGGCCGGCTCTGCAGCCTCGCTTTTGCTTCCGCTCCTGGCGCCGCCTCCTTCGCTTTGCTTCCGATAACAATCCACGGAGACCCCGCTGGTCTCGCTATCTCGTCCGGAATGTTTTTTTTTTTTTCTCGTCCGGAATGTTGTGCATGTGATGGAAATTGCTACAAACCGTCATTTTCTGCTGGAAACCAATGTCCAGTAAGTCCATACGGTTGTAGTGGATATTGAAGTCCGGTACAGACGAACAACACGCAAAAACACACACAAAAAACGTGCACAGATAGGGAGAGCTTGTAGCCGCTGCCGTTGTAGTAGAATTGTATATAGTAGGGTTTTCCAGAAGAAAAGGTAGAAGTAAAAGCAGAAGTAGAACCAGAAGTAGAAGGCGGAATATGGCGTTTGACCGACAAGATGGCGTCTGTCACAATCTGGATCGGCTGTGACGTCACATGCAAGTGCTCCATAGGGTTGCATTAGTGCGTGTGGCATGGGCAGCTTACACATCTGGAAAGACACCATCAATGCTGAAAGGTATATCCAGGTTCTAGAGCAACATATGCTCCCATCCAGACGACGTCTCTTTCAGGGAAGACCTTGCATTTTCCAACATGACAATGCCAAACTACATACTGCATCAATTACAGGATCATGGCTGCGTAGAAGAAGGGTCCGGGTACTGAACTGGCCAGCCTGCAGTCCAGATCTTTCACCCATAGAAAACATTTGGCGCATCATAAAACGGAAGATACGACAAAAAAGACCTAAGACAGTTGAGCAACTAGAATCCTACATTAGACAAGAATGGGTTAACATTCCTATCCCTAAACTTGAGCAACTTGTCTCCTCAGTCCCCAGACGTTTACAGACTGTTGTAAAGAGAAAGGGGATGTCTCACAGTGGGAAACATGGCCTTGTCCCAACTTTTTTGAGATGTGTTGTTGTCATGAAATTTAAAATCACCTAATTTTTCTCTTTAAATGATACATTTTCTCAGTTTAAACATTCGATATGTCATCTATGTTCTATTCTGAATAAAATATGGAATTTTGAAACTTCCACATCATTGCATTCCGTTTTTATTTACAATTTGTCCCAACTTTTTTGGAATCGGGGTTGTATATATACACAGTGTGTGTGTATACAGTATGTATGTACGTACACACACACAAAAAAATTTATATTATATATATATATATATATATATATATATAACACACACAGAGTGTGTGTGTGTGTGTGTGTGCGCGCGCGTGTGTATATACAGTGTGTGTAGTGTGCATGTGTATATTATTTATATATATATATATATATATATATATATATATATATATATATATATATATATATAATGTGTGTGTGTGTGTGTGTGTCACCTTGTCCTCCCACACCGCTCTGCCGCTCAGCGCTTTGCTCCATGTGGACTGTTTGTGTTTGAGCCCTCCGTTGGCTACCGGAGCCTCCTCTCTCCGCTTCCCCGAGCCGCTGGTCATCCTGCAGCGCCGGCCTCCGTCTCTCTGCGGCTCTCACAAACAAACACCGAGTCCCGACACAACTTTAATCCCCTCTCTCTCTCTCTCTCTCTCTCCCTCAGCGCTTCAGGAGCTTTCACACTGCTGACGCTTCAAATTGACGGGTTGAGAAGAGGACACTGCGCGTGCGCACACTCGACTTGACCCTCTGAGGTCACGTCCAATCAGCGAGTGCGACGTCTGCGCTGTCAGCCAATCAGATTTCGGCATGAGTCTATGGGAAAAGAGTGAGCGGCGCCTCTACAGGTGAGGCGGTGCTACTGCAACACACCGGATTATTTTCATTAAATAAACTTTAACCAGAAATTTCACTTTAATCTGTGAAATTGTTCATAAAATTATGACTATGTTGCAATATAAGGTTCTTTAATGCAATTTTTAGGTTTAAAATGTTTATTTTTATTTCCATTATATTACCCAGATACATTTTTAAATTATTATTATTATTATTATTATTATTATTATTAATTTTAAATTATTTCTTATAAGCCTGTGTTTTGCAATACCAAGACGTTTACCATACTAAACAGAAATTAGTACACTTTTTTTATTTACACTAAGACTTTTCCGTGATAAAACTGCATCCGATCCCAGCTCATCATAACCATCATCCCGGCTCTTCTGGAGGACAAGCTTTCCCAGCTGAACATGCCTGACTCCACTTGCAGGTGGATCACTGACTTCCTGTCTGACAGGAAGCAGCACGTGAAGCTGGGGAAACATGTCTCCGACTCCCAAACCATCAGCACCGGATCCCCCCAAGGCTGCGTCCTCTCTCCTCTGCTCTTCTCCCTGGACACCAACAGCCGCATCTCCAGTCATCAGTCTATCAAGCTCCTGAAGTTCTCAGACGGCACCGCCCTCATTGGACTCATCTCTGATGAGGACGAGTTTGCCTGCAGGTGGGAGATTGACCATCTGGTGTCCTGGTGCAGGCAGAACAACTTTGAGCTCAATGCTCTAAAGAGAATGGAGATGATTCTAGACTTCAGGAGCAGCTCTGCCACATCACCCTGTTTAACTTCCCAGTAATCTCTGTGGTTACAGTATTTCCGTTTCCTGGGCGCTATAATCACTCAGGACCTTAAGTGGGAGATGTATACCTGCTCTCTCACCAAGAAAGCACAGCAGAGGATGTACTTCCTGCAGCAGTTGAAGTTTGATCTGCCAAAGACAATGATGGTGCACCATCATTGAGTCCATCCTCACCACCTCCATCACCATCTGGTACAAGGGCAGACTGCAGCGCATCATTTGCTCTGCTGAGAGGACAAATGGCTGCAACCTTCCATCTCTTCAGGACCTGTATGACTCCAGGACCCTGAGGAGAGCAGAAAGGATCGTGGCTGACCCCTCTCACAAACGTTTTTGATCACTCCCTTCTGGTAGGAGGTTGTGGTCCATTAGAACCAGAACCTCACGCCATAAGGCCAGCTTTTTCCCTCCTGCAGCTGCATCATCAATAAAGTCAGAGACCCCACTGACTCTAAACTCCAACCTCACACTTCTAATCTGTGACATTAATGCGCTTTGAACTGCCATTTTGCACATTTCAAGGTCATATCATACATCTTCATTCTGTGAACCTTTATTGTACATTCCGGCGCACAGTGTGCACCTTGGTTACTGACTTCGCCCATTACACATACTCTTTTCCTCTCTCACACACTCATCATATCTCTTCTCCATCTTCATCATGTGACCTATTTTTGCACATTCCGAACATAATTTACAGCTTGGGCTTCAACAACTCATGCACATGTCCACTTTTCATATTTGTATATCTCAGATGCTTCTATTTCTTATTCTATGTACTTTATAAAGCTACTCTTTGTCTTCGCTAAATTATTCTATATATAGTGTGCAATACTACTCCATGCATGAACAACGTTTAATTATGTGACTAAAATGAAAGTTCAATTGGTCAAAGGGTGTGTAAAAATAGTATCCATATGAAAAAGGACCACTGATCATTTTATCAGTTTAAAAATGTCCCTCTTTTTGCATATTTTCTTCACATAACATACTCAGTATGCCATTTATAACTAATCCATACTAATGTTTCAATAATAGTAAAGAATCAATGGCTATATGATACAGCAACCATGTGTACTACACTACTAAATAGTATGTATACAGTGTTTCCTACAGACCAGGTAGCAATTTGTGATGCTCCACTGTGCCGATGAGGGAATCGTGCGCGGTGGTGTCGTGGCGGTCGGTGGAGTCGGTCATTGGGGTGTATGCAAAGTGTTTACAGCGGGCGGTGTTCAAACACACAGTATTTTTCTTCAGAGTCACCTGCTGGGACTATTTTAAAGCTACAAGAAGCATTTGAGATTATTCAGTTCAATCTAAATTCTTTTAAGTTCTTTAAGAGAAGACAGCTAAAACAATTTTTACCAGAACCCTGCCTGGTTTCATTCCTCGACCCAACTTTACATTACAGGGCAGGCCATTAGTTTGCTGGGCTTGATGTTGGTGGAAAACATGTCTTTTAAATTTATGAAAATTACTCACCAAAATTGAAGTTAAAGTTTAGTTTTTTGCCTTTTTGGTGGCAATCTTTCAATCATTCTTTTGTTGACATTCAAGGAATAAATTGCAAAAAACAAGCTGGAGGTTTTTATTTTAAATATTGAACTCAACACTTACCTCAACCAATACTAAAATGAAATAAATAGTATAATGTAACAAAATAATAATAAAGTAAAATATCATAATTCGATGTAAGAAACCACTTAAGGTAACACCAAGGCAACTAACAATAATGAAAAAGCATTACCCTAATTGGTGCAAAGCCTGCATGCCCTATCAGAACATTTAATTCTGCGTGGCTTCCTGAAAAAAAACTCAAATGCCCTATCGTAAGGGAAGTCACTGGGTTCGGGACCATTTATGAAGATTCGTAAGCAGGCTGCCAGGTGTTCCCCTTGGAGCCTGTCATGGTCCTACCTGTGGTTTTCCTCTCTTCAGGTAACAATTCCACTCCTCTCCACTCAGTATTACCTGCCACGCCCGCATACTCCTCCTCTTATTAACTTTCAGTAGCTGTCATTGGCTGTTGCCCATCACCTGCTCCTCCTCTGTGGGTATTTAAACTGCAGTCCTCCCAAGCTTCAGCGTCAGATCGTCTTCAAGGCATCGACTCCGTCAACTCTTCAGTCCTGGTAACCTGACCCTGCATTTCTGTCCCTAATCTTGCTACCTGATCTGTGACTCTATGTTCCAGCCTGTTCCCTAACTCTTGCCTGTTGCGCTGTCCTGTCTGTCTGCTGAGGGACTGCTTGCTGGGAGACTGCCTGAAACCCAAGTGCTGTCAGCTTACAGCCACGCTACTCTGACAACGCCTGATCCCGTCTGATCTCAGAAGTTGAGCCCGGTTAGTACTTGGATGGGAGACCGCAGACATCACCACCATGCTCCCACCAGCCATCCCTGCCTCTCAGTCCTCCGGCCACTGAACTTCACACACACATCCTCCCAACTCCCTTTCCCCTACTATCAATAAAACTCAATATTTAACTTGCGCTCTTGGGTCCTCGTCTGTTTATCCTGACAGGAGCCTATTCCTGAGGTCTGTTTTAATCTATGGATAAAGTACATTTTCTTTATCAAAGCACTACATTTCCATTACATCAAAAAAATAAAGGAATACTGAATTTCTATGTGCTTACCCTATTCATAGCTGAGAAATCCAGTGCAGTGATGGTTTAGCTACTTCGCCAATAAAGCTAATAAAGATGTTTCTTAAAATATTCAGATTTTATGCTTCAGATAGCATCAACTAGGCATCCCTGCGAGTATAGCATTTTATTTAGGCTAGTGGGAAATCCTTATTTATTGTGAATGTCAAGCCATTATTAATAAACTTGCATGAATAAACGGGATAATGCAATAAGGCCGGTTCCTCGCGTCAAGCTGCTACTGTCTGCATCAAAATTGGTTTATAGCCTGACTCAGGGACGTCCGTTTCCTGTAAGCCAAGAAGGCTATGATAAAGCTCATCACGAGCACGACGTAGGCTACCTTTTAAAATAAGGGGTCGGAAGGCGAATCGGGAAGGCTGCGTTATTCAGGGATGAGAATGAAAAATATTAAAGTCTGAAAAAAGCCAGGGGTTTGGGGGCTGCAGGCACCCAGCAGGGCGCTAATGATTTTTGGCTTTTTTTTTTTTACCCCAAAACCATTAATTTTATCAGCAAAAAGTTGCAATGTATTTGGAAATAAATTCCCCTTCTTGGTGGACTACCAGGTGAAAATGATTAACATGGTACAAGAGACTTGTTTTTAATCAATTCACATTTGATGATTTAAAAAAAAATCAATGCACCTTTTAATATAAACGAGCTGTACAGTATTATATTTCTGCATTTTTGCTATTCATGTCTTTGAATACTCTAATCCTTTAAAATGAAGTGCAAACCAGAAAAAAGCTCAATCATATAATTCTCTTAAGCTTTCTTCTGATGTTATCATGGTAGCAGGAGGTCTTGCATATTAAGCAGGCAACATTCAACATCACTCATCACTTCCCTTTCAACTGCTGTGTGTACTAACTAGGATTTATCTGGACAGGATGTTGTGTGATGTAATACAGATACCATACGGTCAATTTGAAGACCAAGATGGCGAGTTTGAATTAAAGAACAGGCATGCACAACTGGCATTACATATCGGAATTTTTTTTTTTAAATCAAAAACTATAAGTTCATCTCAGCCTAAAGTTTGGGCAGACGCTCCCGCGCGGCACATGCCAGCAATTCCCCCTATGAAATGAGCAATAAGTAGGAGAGTTCTACACGGTATCATACCTAAAATTTTATCAGAAATATAGATATGATACTATGATTCTCCCCAACATGCTACATTAGATAAGCTAACCCCATTTATAAAAAATACACACTTGTATATGACGTGTATTTGATATATATATATATATATATATATATATATATATATATATATATATATATATATATATATATACGATGTATATTCATACATTGTTACTTTACGGAAATCTTCAGTAAGTTTGGTCTTTTCATGCCAGCCTGTTGTAGACCTAAATATAATGCACATGAACTGACACTCCTCACCTCAACATGTCCTTTACAATCATTTCAGCCACCATGGGCAATGCTGAAACCACTGCTGCAAACAGTACATCGCGCAAAACTGTCATTATTGTTGACCCTTATTAGACAGGGAGATTATTAGACAGGGAGATTCTTTTGTGTAATCTGAGCTGAAGTGGGTTTTGTATTTTCGTTTTCTGGGGCGCGCACGCGCTCTCTGTCATGCCGATCCTGTAGGCCGCACTGACTCAACTGAAAACTTCGGTCCTCGAGAAAAGAGAAGCCCACCCACACTGAAAGCTGATTGGCTTATTTTGCTGAGTAACCCAATCAGGATGCTCTTTGTCTAGCATGCAGTGGCGATCCTAGAGTGATTTACTCCCCGGGCGAAACCCCCTGCTGGTGCCCCCCCCCCGGCCCAACCCGACAACCACCTCCCACCCACCACCTAAGAAAACACTAACTTCGTCCAGAACACACACGACCCCATACACAAACTCACAACAGCTATTTTCAAGAACAAATTTCCAGTTTTAATGACTAGTGCAATAAAAAATACAAAGATAAACAATAAAAGATAAACAATAAACAAAAAGACTCAATGACTTCGCATTACAGCTATCCACAGCTATTTAAGAAAGCACAACTGCACTACAGCACCACCCGATGGTCAAAAATATTGCACAAGTCAGTCAGTTTTACCAACAGAGTGCACAATGAATTATCATAGAGTACCATTCACCATTAATATTAACAAGAAGACTTAAACCTCCATTAAAGTCGCACCATATAAATAACAAAAGAAGCTAAACTGTTAAACAATCACAATTACAGAATAACATGAAGTGACAAAAGATCTAAAAATACTATACATTAAAGTGGCAAAAATGGTAAAACGCAATCATGTATCATAAATAAATGAACTAACGACAGAGAAGAGGTAAATCCTATACATATTACTGTACACATAAGAAGAAATAACAAACACTATGACTTGATCATGGGGGCGGCACGGTGGCGTAGTGGTTAGCGCTGTCGCCTCACAGCAAGAAGGTCCTGGGTTCGAGCCCCGTGGCCGGCGAGGGCCTTTCTGTGTGGAGTTTGCATGTTCTCCCCGTGTCCGCGTGGGTTTCCTCCGGGTGCTCCGGTTTCCCCCACAGTCCAAAGACATGCAGGTTAGGTTAACTGGTGACTCTAAATTGAGCGTAGGTGTGAATGTGAGTGTGAATGGTTGTCTGTGTCTATGTGTCAGCCCTGTGATGACCTGGCGACTTGTCCAGGGTGTACCCCGCCTTTCGCCCGTGGTCAGCTGGGATAGGCTCCAGCGTGCCTGTGACCCTGTAGAAGGATAAAGCGGCTAGAGATAATGAGATGAGATGAGATGACTTGATCATTGCCATTCTGGTAACAGCAAATTTATAACAGGCCGTGTCCGTGACGTAGCTACAACACACGACGAGAAATGTTTAAACGACCATGTAAAGCTTTTAACATTCTGTTGGCTAATACAGAGCCCAACGTTAACCCAAGGCAATGACAGCAATAACTTTAAACGTTTTGTTGCAAAGCCTAATCGTTATGCTGAAATTAATTTCGTGTTGGGGGGCAGGCCAGGTCAGGTCGTCCGACTTAGCAAGCATCAATAATATAAGGCTAATTAGGGCACTAATTCATGTCACTCACTGAAATTGATTCATAAAGCATACCTTTTTCTTTTGCTCGTTTCTCCCCCTCTTCTTTCCTTTTCTTCCGGAATTGGGCACCTGATGGCTTTGACCTTTTCCTATCCATTAGATCTATCTCCGAGTACGACTCCATTTATTTGTCATTCGACCTCCTCCTGAATGATTCCCCCTGCCTTCCCCCAACACAAACTCACCGTCAGTGTGTAGTGGTGATCACCTAATGCGAGAGGTGAGACTGAACCATTTCAACTTGACCAATTGACCACCATGACCACAATAATCTTGGGAATTCATTCGGTTCATACACACAATCAAACGTACAGCCGTTTTGAAGTTGTTTGGATTGTTCTGCTTTTCTGTTCTCTCCTCTTTCTCACGCGCACACACAAAAGCATTTGCTCAATGTAATGTATGGTAGAGTGGGGGGAAAAGCCCCCCTTAAGGAAAATTCAGTTTTTCTCCAAGTTGAAATGAACCATGTGTTTAGTTTTAATAATAGTTTTGACAACAGTGACATGAACAATAATGCCACCTAAAGTTTGCCTAAAGTTAATACTTAATTTTTTTTTTTAACAAAAACAAACATTGTGCCAAGGGGGCCTTTTACCCCCCCCCAGTGGGGTAAAAGGCCCCCTGAGGTGGGGCAATAGGCCCCTTCACTCAAAAAAAGCTGTTTGGATAGCAAAAGTGTTTACTTAAGCCTATAATGTGAAAGAAACAAGAAAATATCCCTGAATTAATGAATAGATGCATTATTTTATTATATTTCGCATTTTAATTTCAATTTTTTTTTAATATTAAGTTCAAATTACTTGCTTTACTCAACCAGGCAAGCAAGATGTTATTAAAAACTATGTATCTGCTATTCAGAAATGTATGAAATACAGTAATTATGATAAAAGGAAACGATGCCCCCTGGGGGCCATTTACCCCGCCATTAAGGGGGCGTTTTACCCCACAGACTACACTTTTACAAAAAAGGGTCTTACTTTCAAAATGTGATTCAACTTTTTATACCTAATGTATTTTTTTAACGTACTGACTTGTCTACTCATACCACATACACAGCTGTGATATCTGACGAAATAGCAGCTATCTAAATACAGTTTTACTGATATCTGAAAATTATATCACTTACCATGAAATTTGATTTCTCTCCGCTGCGTTGCTGATATGCGATCCACAGTGGATATTTGTATATCCCCGTTGTCAAGCCAGTCCATAGCAACAATAGAAATGTAACTTTGCGCCGTCTGGTGGTTATTTTGGGTAAAACAGGCCGGGGGCGTATTACCCCACGGGGGCTTTTTCCCCCACTCTACTCTAATGTGGTCTGCACATTTGCGAGGCGTCTTGAGTTTGTGTCCTATGCATTGCGGCACCATATTTGGTTTGTTATTTAAATTATACGGGGTTTTGTGCCCACAGCAAACGTGACGCATGATGGCTTTTGCTGCATGTTACACTTGTGTGTGTGTGTGTGTGTGTGTGTGTGTGTAACACTGCTGCAAACCCTTAATTACAATTGAGCTACAAGAACTGACCAACTTCAGGTATTGACGCCTCTTGTTATGATGACATCACCTGCGCAACTTTGGTATTGGGCTTCCCCATCCAAAATGTTCACCCCCCCCAGCCCGTCTTGTTTTTTTGGGGGGGTTTTTGGGGGGACCTTTTTTTTTGGGGGGGGGGAACCTTTTTTTTTTTCGCGCCCATGCTCATGCCACCCCCGCGATGCCGCCCCGGGCGGCTGCCCGGTCAGACCACCCCCAGGACCACCCCTGCTAGCATGCGCTCTCTCTCGCGCTCCCTCGCGTACTCCGTCATATGCGCGATGCAGACATTAATGTTGCGCGTGCGCACTCTTGCTTGCTTGCTCTAGATTCCGGGAGATATTCTCTTTTTTTATTTATTTATTTTTTTTATTAAAGAAAAATCAATTGGCAGTACATTACACAGTAACAAAAAAGATCAATGTCAATGTCATTACAAATAAGCACATTAATAAAATTGTAATTGCTATTGCTATCAGGGGGTTACAGATTTACAGGCAAGTTAAAAATATATACAGAGTTCAGCACAAGCACTGATAGTCCTATTAGCTTTCAAATTGGGGGAACACAGTATAGAATACACATATTAACTCATTTCATTCTGAAAGGCACAGAATGATGGCTTGCTGCCCAGGAATTTACCTCTGTGTATGTGATATTTAGCCATTAAAATGATAAGGTTAATGATGTGTGTGTGTGCTGCTGCGTTTTTCACAATCTGGGAGACCAAAAAGAACATCCTTCCAGTATAGTACAAATTTCTCCCCTGTTACCTTTGAAATAAAACCACAAAGATCGTACCAAAAATCATACACAAAAGGGCAATACCAAAACAAGTGAATAACAGACTCAGGGTATGACTGACAAAACGTACAATTCTCTTCACTGTCAAGTTTGAATTTGGATTTAATGTAGGATTTAGCTGGATATATTCTATGTAATAACTTAAAAGTGACTTCTTTTACTTTATTGGAGATAAGAAAACGGTTTGGCAGAAGCCAGACCTTCCTCCACTTTATATCCTTCACAAGTTGATTCCAGTAAACTACTGAGTGTGGTGTACCAGATGTCTCTTTTTGGAGCAGTGTTCTCACAAGCTTATTACTGCATGATATTGAGAGCAAGCTTTCTCCTATGGGGGTAGAAGTTGGTGAGTGTGTTGGAGTGAGTGTGAGGTGTATTCTTGCTTGACCCCTGTATAACACACATATGGGAGATGAGATCACACCAAAGACCTTTGCATAATCCCCAGGTGTTACTGGGATTTTGTATTCTGCCAAAAATTCTTCATAGGAAAAGAGCAAGCCATCCCTGTTAAATAATTGGTCAACCAGAAAAATATTGTTGTTAAACCATTGTTCCAAAAACATAGATTTACGTCTGTACAAAATATCCTTATTGTTCCATATGTAATATTTATGAGGAGAGAAGTTATGTTTGTAAATGAGACACCAAGTGAGGAAGGCCTGTCAGTGGAAAGACGACATTTTTATAGGAATTTTATGTACGTCAAAGTTACACGTGAGAAGGAAGTTTAAGCCACCCAATTTTGAGATAACATGGAGCGGAATAACATTCCAAACAGATGAAGGATTGCAAAACAGATATCTTACCCAGTTCAACTTGAAGGTGTTATTTAAAGTTGTGAAGTCTATAAAGTTCATTCCTCCCTTTTCGTATGTGTTCATAAGAGTTGTTTTCTTTAAATGATGTATTCTATTTTTCCATATGAAGTTGATGAGAAGCCTATCAATTTCTCTGAGCAGTCTGTCATCCAGGTGCAAAGCGAGCGCTGCATACGTCAGTCTAGAAATGCCCTCCGCTTTGGTGATTAGAATTCTGCCTCTTAGTGACAAGTCTCTCAAGAGCCATTGATTAAGTTTTCTACGCGTTTTATCAATAATAGGGTTAAAGTTTGAAGTTACTCTTCTGTTTTCATCTTTACTGATGATAATACCTAGATATCTCATCTCATCTCATTATCTCTAGCCGCTTTATCCTTCTACAGGGTCGCAGGCAAGCTGGAGCCTATCCCAGCTGACTACGGGCGAAAGGCGGGGTACACCCTGGACAAGTCGCCAGGTCATCACAGGGCTGACACATAGACACAGACAACCATTCACACTCACATTCACACCTACGGTCAATTTAGAGTCACCAGTTAACCTAACCTGCATGTCTTTGGACTGTGGGGGAAACCGGAGCACCCGGAGGAAACCCACGCGGACACGGGGAGAACATGCAAACTCCACACAGAAAGGCCCTCGCCGGACCCGGGGTTCGAACCCAGGACCTTCTTGCTGTGAGGCGACAGCGCTAACCACTACACCACCGTGCCGCCCCATACCTAGATATACAATTTCATTTTTTACCGGGATGTTGTAGAGCAGGGGTCACCAAACTTTTTTCTCTGGGGGCCACATTGTCGTTCCTGACCGTGATGGGGGGCCGGGGTCGGGTCAGCTATATAACATAGAATTGTATAACCCAGACAAATATGACCACCAGCAGGCCTCATTGTGTAGTAGAGATTACTAGCCTGGCACAGCCATCCCCACTACTATATCCCCGCTACTATATCAACACTTGATTCCTGGCACATATTTGTTTATCTTTACTAGTGGTTTGCAAAAGTAGTAATCAAGTCTTCACGCTTTGTTTTAATCTGAAATACCACAGATATTCCATTTATTTATTTTCTAATAAAAACAACATCAAAGCTGTCAAGGTAAGAAACATCTGCTGAGTTGAGGTGATTGACACTGGCAAAGGTGAGTGGAAAATTATAAATTGTAGGTAGGCCTGTTGATATTATTATTGATAATAATAATAATAATAATAATAATAATAATAATAATGTGTGCAGCACTTAATAAAGGTCAAATAAATAGGCCTATAAAATACATTAAAAAAACAGTGAAATTATAATAATATGAGCAATAGATCAATAGATCACAGCAGTTGTGCTGTGTCCTGCACGTCATTGCTCTCATCCATGGCCAAAGCAAAAAACTCGAATTCTGACGCTCTCTCATTCAGCTGGTCATACACGTTGTCCCCCAAATCTTCGGTTCGCCTGGTCATAGTAGGTGCGGAGAGACTCACCGCGTTGAGCGCATCCTTCTTGTCGGGACACACCTCCTCGGCCACAGCAAGCATGCATACTTTAACAAAGTCCCCATCAGTAAACGGCTTTCCATGGGTGGCGAGTAGGTGAGCTACCTTATAGCTAGCTCGGACAGCAGCCTGGTTGATCTGGGTTTGGCGAAGGAATACATTCTGTTGTGCAGCCAGTCCGCATTTCATCCTCCGAATCCTGTCTTCTCTTGTTTGCCCTCGCAAACTAGCATACTCTTTGTGGCAGGTTTCGTAGTGACGACGCAGATTGTATTCTTTTTAAACCGACACACTTTCTTTACATACAAGACAAACTGCACGGTCCTTACACTGAACGAAAAAATAATCGGTGGTCCAATGTTGTTTAAAAACTCTGCACTCTCTGTCAGCTTTTCGCTTACCGCTAGCCATTTTACTGTCCTGAACACTGACAGTTCTCTGCGCGTGCGCTGCCTGTCACTGCATAGGCGGTTTTAAACAGGGGCCGGGGGGGGCCAGTGCCCCTGTAAAATTGCTCCTGGCCCCTGTGCTGAACAGATAATAAGCTTTATTAATTTCGACGTGTGCTGGCTCAAAGATCGGAACTGACATGACGGAGTGTTCTACACGGACTCCTTAAAGCGCTACATGCACACTGTTACCTGCAGGAGAAAGATCAGCAGCAGCGCGAATTGTAAACTTCGGACGTGAGAGATAACAGCTGCAGCCCTGCAAGAACTAGGCTACTGCAAAGAAGCGAAGGTAAGGAAAAGTTATTCAATTTTGTAACATCAGTGTTTGCACATATCCGTGTTTTACTGTTGTTGTTCACTACAATAATAAATCCGTTTTATTGCGCTTTCTTAAAAGTGCGTTGCACAGCAATAAGTAGCCTAACTTAATATTTTTGGGAAATGGGTAAAATAACCAACAGTGTTTAACCTTCTTGTAAAACTCGAATGGCCTTGTGATATGTAGAGGCTACATTCCTCTCCGTTTACTTTTTAGTATAGGCCTACTGTAGGCTATCATGAAAAGGAGCAAGAAGGACATTATGTCCTTTTTTGCCCCTGTTGGCAAAAAGCAACATAGAGAGAGTAAGGAAGATGAAGATTATGAAAGAGGAGAGCGAGCCAGAGGTGGAGAGAGAGCCAGAGGTGGTGGTTGGAGAGGTGGAAAGTGAGGCATCTGAAAGGCAATCTGAGAGTGAGGATGAAGACATTCAGGATCAGATTGAGGGACAGAATGAGGGACAACCCAACGAGTCATTGGGACAACCAGATTCACCATGCATATCAAGTACAGCACCATCAGGTTTGTGATGTTGAACAAATGCGTGTGTGTGAGCAGTGTCGACCTACAATTCATATAGCCTACCCCGAAAGTGTGAAGTCTGAATAATAATTAATAAATATAAAATAAAAATAATAGATATAATAAATTAATAAATGAATAATGATAAATGTTGTTCTCAGTAGCACTCTCATATTTACTGTATTCATCTTTCTCCAGATATCAGCAAGTGCTTGGACGACACTCCAGTGCAGCCACATCTGAAGAAAAGGTTCATTGTATGCAAAAATAGAAATTTTATTTTACAAAAAAGAGAAACATGGTTTTAAGATTTATTGAGCACAATTTTTTATGTTTAGGCTATTGAGACAGAATGTTTATCTCATTGTATTTATCCTCAATGTAAGTTGTTTTGGTTTTAAATAAACTAAACAAAACATTTTGAACGCTTAAATATTGCCATGTTTTGTCCATATGTGCCCCCCTGAAAAAACACTGGCCCCACCTCGGCCCCCCCTAGTAATTTTGGTCTAGAACCGCCACTGTGTCACTGCTTGATCGTGAGCATATGACGAAAATTAGGAAAATATGAATAGTTCATTTTATAACTAAATATCAATTTTAATTGATAAAATCAACAAAATACAAGATGCAGACGTTATTATTTGCCAAAAAGAAATTTTAAAAAAATAGTCCATGACCACTTTTGGGGATTGCCTCATAAGGCCGGTTCAAGTAGTGGGGGGCCGGTCAAAGGGGGGTGGCGGGCCGGAGTCGGCCCGCGGGCCATAGTTTGATGACCCCTGTTGTAGAGTGAGGAGACAGCACACTCCTTGATAGCCATAAGTTCACACTTGTTTATATTCAGACACAAGCCTGAGGCCTTAGAGAATTCTGTGATGGCTTCTATTGCAACTGGTATTTGTTTCTCATCTTTTAAGAAAAGAGTGGTGTCATCTGCCAGTTGGGTTATGGTTATTTCTTTGCCCACTATAGAGACACCTTCTACTGTACTAGCTTTTATATGGTCCGTTAAAAGCTGAGCTACCAGGAGGAAGAGGTAGGGGGAGGCAGGACAACCCTGCCTGATCCCTCTAGACAGACTAAACCTCGGGGACGTACCACCTTTTAGTTTAATACAACTGCTACCGTTCTTATACAGAGTTTTGATGGCTGTATAGAAGTAAGCCCCAAATCCGAATTTCTCAAGCGACTGTAGAATAAATGCATGCTCTATGGTATCAAACGCTTTATAGAAGTCTAAAAATAAAATAAAACCATTACTCTCAATCAGTTCTGAGTAGTCTAGAAGATCCAGGACAAGCCTGATGTTATTAGTGATGTGTCTTTTAGGCATAAAGCCAGACTGTGTTTCTGCAATCACAGAATTGAGGACTGATTTTAGTCTTCTTGCTAATAAGAGCGCAAATATTTTATAGTCGTTATTAAGCAAACATATCAGACGCCAGTTATCTATAAATAACTTGTCCTTGTTGGGTTTGGGGATTAAGGTAGCAAGACCCTGAGTCAGTGTAGGTGGAAGTTGCTCGTTCATCATGCTTTCAGAAAAAACTTTAACGAGAAAGGGGGCAAGTTTTTCATTAAATAACTTGTAAAATTCTGCTGTTAGGCCATCAGTACCTGGAGCTTTGTTCTTTTTAAGACCATCCACTGCGTTTTATCTAACTTGACCTGTAAATTAGCCAATTCCAGTTTTTCATCATGTGACAAAGTGTTAGGTAACTGATAAGAGAGTGATGAGATTCTAGATACCAACTTCACTTCCTCTTCCCTTTTCAACTTTGCTTTAATACTGCCAGTTTTTCTGAAAAACTGACCCAATTCAAATTTTAAAAGTTCCCAGTTCCTACCAAAACAGTTTTCTTCATTTGCTTTGAACCAGTAGAGGGAAATAAGTCTATCAGCCTCTTTTTTGACTTGATCTTTCAGCTCATCTCATTATCTCTAGCCGCTTTATCCTTCTACAGGGTCGCAGGCAAGCTGGAGCCTATCCCAGCTGACTACGGGCGAAAGGCGGGGTACACCCTGGACAAGTCACCAGGTCATCACAGGGCTGACACATAGACACAGACAACCATTCACACTCACATTCACACCTACGCTCAATTTAGAGTCACCAGTTAACCTAACCTGCATGTCTTTGGACTGTGGGGGAAACCGGAGCACCCGGAGGAAACCCACGCGGACACGGGGAGAACATGCAAACTCCACACAGAAAGGCCCTCGCCGGCCCCGGGGCTCGAACCCAGGACCTTCTTGCTGTGAGGCGACAGCGCTAACCACTACACCACCGTGCCGCCCCTTCATCTTTCAGTAAGGAGTTATTAAGCTTCCAGTATATAGAGTGTGTGGTTAGTTTAGAAGGGCAGAGATTTAATTTAATGTGTATTGCTTTATGGTCTGTAAGAGGGGTAGGGCATACTTCAACCTCTACCACTTCCTTATTTAAGTTCTTAGAAATTAACCAGAAATCTACTCTAGACTTACAAGAACCAGTTTTGTTACTCCACGTGTATATCTTATCAGATGGGTGTTTTTCTCTCCAAATATCTACTAAATTAAATTTATCCATAAAACATTGGAGAAATGTGTTAGATCTGTTACGGTGCCCAGAAGGCCATTTATCCAGCTCGCTAATCAACACCATATTAAAGTCTCCCCCTAACAACAATATGGCTTTAGGGAAAGAGTTAAGCCAGCTTACCAGTATGTTTTCTATAGATAATAGTAGGTTTACATTTTCTGTTCTGTTGTTATACCCATATATGTTGCCAATTAATATTATTTTGTCATCGCACTTAATGGCATGACAAATAAAATGACCCACAGGATCGCATTCTGTTCTCAAAACTTCCCCGCTAAAACAGTTTTTCAAAGTGGCTCCCCCAGCCGACCGTTCTGTGCCATGAGAGAGCCATATTGAGTTACCCCATTGTGATCTCCAGGGAGATATTCTCCAATGTGCGGGCATCAGGAAGCCGCCATCAATATGCGGGAGACTCCCGGAACTTCCGGGACACTTGGGATGTCTGCGTTAGAGCCCTGCACTCCCGCGGGAGTCCCGTGGGACCCGCCGCAAAGCAGTGCGGCGCGGGACAAATTTTGAAAGCTCATTGCGGGTGCAGGCGGGAGCAGGAGTGCACATATGTGGGCGCGGGCGGGAGCGGGAGTGCACATATGCGGGCGCGGGCGGGGGCGATGATGAGCTGCAGTCCCGCTAACTAAAAACGTGTTTAAAATAAAATTTATAAATTATTAATTTATGTCTATCATATATAATTTGTGCTGGATATTTTATTTGGCATTAATAAAAACATTTTAAGATGCCTAAATTTGCAGAGAGAGTCAGATTGCCAGATTGAGTGAGGAATGGCATCTTAAATTTGCCATTGATCACCCTAACGGGCAATCCTTTGATCACTCTAATGACTCGCCGTTCACACCCAGTCTCCAGTGACCCACAGTAACATGATGCCTCAATGACACCTTAGATGAGCTGGTCATCAGAATTCTGATTCTGATCCAGGAGAGGATAAATATCCCTCGTACGTTTCCGATTCCTTTCCTCTTCCGTGTTTGAGATCTCCGATCATGGCAGAAGAGCAGAGCTCCTTTACTGAAGCTCACAGTGCTTCAAAAGTAAGTGCTGCTTTAAAAAGAGGTACATTTACCGTTAAAAAGTCAAGAGTCCTGAAATCGGACATTTTAGTTAGAAATGCTTTACAAATGTAAACTGGGTTAGCCTAATGTTTTGTATGGCTGAACAATAAATATACCAAATTTCCACTTGGAATTACGTGCTCGCCTGTCTTTTTTGTATTGTTTATTATTATTATTATTATTATTATTATTATAGACACTGACGAAGGCAACAGCCGAAACATTTGTCTCCTTCTGCTGCTAAAAACAACTGAAAAGAAATGTAACTAAAAGAATAAGTTCAAGAGTGCGATCCATCTCTCCTTTCACACTAATTATTCATAGGAGACGCACCACGGGAGAGCGCATACTTAAATGATTAGCCTACTTAAATAATTATTATTATTATTAGGTCTACATGCTGCCATTTCAACATTCCGAATTCAGAAACAAGGTAAATAATAAACGTGAACGTGAGCTGTAGATATTTATGCTCAAATCCACTCAAAGTAGGGGGCGGGGCACCATCACGCTGTGTCAAGACAAGAACTTTCCTGAGAAATAACGCGAACGTCTGCATCATGCGGGATTTGCAGGCGCGGGCGGGAGCGGGACTGAAAATCATAATTCTTTGCGGGCGCGGGCGGGACTGAAAAATCCGACCCGCGCAGACCTCTAGTCTGCGTTATAAGGTGACCACAGATCGTTAACCACACACACACCCCCCGAGAATTTCTCAATGGGTTTACATCAATCTCAAAAACGATCATTTTGGTCTGAAAAAGTTGGAAATCCGCCGATCAGCAGAAAATTCTCATCCCTGGTTATTTTTAATTAGCACGCCTCTCCGTCTGTCTGTGTGCACACGCGTGAAAGAGAAGAGCGAGCACTATGAATGAACAGAATGATACGCAACGGAATTTTTTTTTTTCAAAATCGTGAGTCTGATTGTATGGCGCTGCGCAACACAATGGTCTATGTATAGGAAACCCTGCATACTAACAAGTATTCCGACTAAAGAGAAAGGCAGTCAACTTTATTTAAAAAAAAAGCTTATAAATTATATTTACGAGATATTCATACTAATTAGTGTGTAGAAATACTAGTGGGCTAAAAACACGCCATCTATTTCCAATTTGGTTTCATCAGCCATGCATACTACCCTACTAAATACAGTAGTATGGAAAAACAAAGTCATTAATCTTATCACAAAGTTTAACCGGTCAACTTTGGTAACCCATACTAGCTACTGTACTAAATGGTGTCAAATAGGCCTTCTGTTTAAACAGCTATGTACACTAGCCTACTAAATAGTATGCAGAATTATACCATACTATGACAATCTACCTAACATTATGACATGATATAATCCAATCAACGTTTAAATGAGATATTTAATCCATACTATTGTGCTATAAATAGTGTGCAAAGCACATGCCAGCTGTTTAAAATGGAGTTTCAATAACTACGCGCACTACCCTACTAAATAGTGTACACTAGTATGGAAAAAACCCTCAATTTATTTAAAACTGTTTCAACAGCTATGCATACTAGGCTACTCTACTAAATAGCATGAAACTGGTACGTAATCTGATCAAAACAAGTTTAAAAAGCCAATTTTAGTGACCCATACTATTATACTAGATAGTGTGCAAAAAACAAATATTTAAAATGGCGTTTCAATGGCGACTCATACTACCCTACTAAATAGTATCTCAACTAAGTAGAAACAGTCGTTTTTCATTTTAAAGTTTAAACAATAATATTGTAATAAGAATAATAAATAAGGCGGCACGGTGGTGTAGTGGTTAGCGCTGTCGCCTCACAACAAGAAGGTCCGGGTTTGAGCCCCGTGGCCGGCGAGGGCCTTTCTGTGTGGAGTTTGCATGTTCTCCCCGTGTCCGCGTGGGTTTCCTCCGGGTGCTCCGGTTTCCCCCACAGTCCAAAGACATGCAGGTTAGGTTAACTGGTGACTCTAAATTGACCGTAGGTGTGAATGTGAGTGTGAATGGTTGTCTGTGTCTATGTGTCAGCCCTGTGATGACCTGGCGACTTGTCCAGGGTGTACCCCGCCTTTCGCCCGTAGTCAGCTGGGATAGGATCCAGCTCGCCTGCGACCCTGTAGAACAGGATAAAGCAGCTAGAGATAATGAGATGAGATGAATAATAAATAGTGCATTAAAAACACAACAGTGTACTGAAAATACTTTCAAAATGAAGTTTAAACAGCCACGTGTAGTAGCCTACTAAACAGTGTGTCAAACACTACCGTACTACAGTGTGCTAAACACATGCCATCGGTTTAAACAGCCACGCGTACTAGCCTACTGAACAGTGTGCTAAACACATGCCATCGGTTTAAACAGCCACACGTACTAGCCTACTAAACAGTGTGCCAAACATGCTATCTGTTTAACAGCCACACATACTAGCCTACTAAATAGTGTGCTAAACACATGCCATCAGATTGGACACGCGTAGTAGCCTACTAAACAGTGTGCTAAACACATGCCATTGGTTTAAACAGCCACGCGTACTAGCCTACTAAACAGTGTGCCAAACACATGCTATCTGTTTAACAGCCACGCATACTAGCCTACTAAACAGTGTGCTAAACACATGCCATCGGTTTAGACACGCGTAGTAGCCTACTAAACAGTGTGCTAAACACATGCCATCGGTTTAAACAGAAACGTGTACTAGCCTACTAAACAGTGTGTCAAACACATGCCATCGGTTTAAACAGCCACGCGTACTACCGTACTACACAGTGTGCCAAACACATGCCATCGGTTTAAACAGCCACGCGTACTAGCCTACTAAACAGTGTGCTGAACACATGCTATCTGCTTAACAGCCACGCGTACTACCCTACTAAACAGTGTGCTAAACACATGCCAATGGTTTAAACAGCCACGCATACTACCCTGCTAAACAGTGTGCTAAACACATGCTATCTGTTCAACAGCCACGCGTACTAGCCTACTAAACAGTGTGCTGAACACATGCCATCTGTTTAAACAGCCACGCGTACTAGCCTACTAAACAGTGTGCTAAACACATGCCATCTGTTTAAACAGCCACGCGTACTACCCTACTAAACAGTGTGCTAAACACATGCCAATGGTTTAAACAGCCACGCGTACTAACCTACTAAACAGTGTGCTAAACACATGCCATCGGTTTAAACAGCCACGCGTACTACCGTACTACACAGTGTGCCAAACACATGCCATCGGTTTAAACAGCCACGCGTACTACCGTACTACACAGTGTGCCAAACACATGCCATCGGTTTAAACAGCCACGCGTACTAGCCTACTAAACAGTGTGCTGAACACATGCTATCTGCTTAACAGCCACGCGTACTACCCTACTAAACAGTGTGCTAAACACATGCTATCTGTTCAACAGCCACGCGTACTAGCCTACTAAACAGTGTGCTGAACACATGCTATCTGTTTAAACAGCCACGCGTACTAGCCTACTAAACAGTGTGCTAAACACATGCCATCTGTTTAAACAGCCACGCGTACTAGCCTACTAAACAGTGTGCTAAACACATGCCATCGGTTTAAACAGCCGCGCGTACTACCCTACTAAACAGTGTGCTAAACACATGCCAATGGTTTAAACAGCCACGCGTACTAGCCTACTAAACAGTGTGCTAAACACATGCCAATGGTTTAAACAGCCACGCGTACTAGCCTACTAAACAGTGTGCTAAACACATGCCATCTGTTTAAACAGCCACGCGTACTACCCTACTAGACAGTGTGCTAAACACATGCCAATGGTTTAAACAGTCACGCGTACTAACCTACTAAACAGTGTGCTAAACACATGCCATCGGTTTAGACACGCGTAGTAGCCTACTAAACAGTGTGCTAAACACATGCCATCGGTTTAAACAGCCACGCGTACTAGCCTACTAAACAGTGTGTCAAACACATGCCATCGGTTTAAACAGCCACGCGTACTACCGTACTACACAGTGTGCCAAACACATGCCATCGGTTTAAACAGCCACGCGTACTAGCCTACTAAACAGTGTGCTGAACACATGCTATCTGCTTAACAGCCACGCGTACTACCCTACTAAACAGTGTGCTAAACACATGCCAATGGTTTAAACAGCCACGCATACTACCCTGCTAAACAGTGTGCTAAACACATGCTATCTGTTCAACAGCCACGCGTACTAGCCTACTAAACAGTGTGCTGAACACATGCCATCTGTTTAAACAGCCACGCGTACTAGCCTACTAAACAGTGTGCTAAACACATGCCATCTGTTTAAACAGCCACGCGTACTACCCTACTAAACAGTGTGCTAAACACATGCCAATGGTTTAAACAGCCACGCGTACTAACCTACTAAACAGTGTGCTAAACACATGCCATCGGTTTAAACAGCCACGCGTACTACCGTACTACACAGTGTGCCAAACACATGCCATCGGTTTAAACAGCCACGCGTACTACCGTACTACACAGTGTGCCAAACACATGCCATCGGTTTAAACAGTGTGCTGAACACATGCTATCTGTTTAACAGCCACGCGTACTACCCTACTAAACAGTGTGCTAAACACATGCCAATGCTTTAAACAGCCACGCATACTACCCTACTAAACAGTGTGCTAAACACATGCTATCTGTTCAACAGCCACGCGTACTAGCCTACTAAACAGTGTGCTGAACACATGCTATCTGTTTAAACAGCCACGCGTACTAGCCTACTAAACAGTGTGCCAAACACATGCCATCTGTTTAAACAGCCACGCGTACTAACCTACTAAACAGTGTGCTAAACACATGCCATCGGTTTAAACAGCCACGCGTACTACCGTACTACACAGTGTGCCAAACACATGCCATCGGTTTAAACAGCCACGCGTACTAGCCTACTAAACAGTGTGCTGAACACATGCTATCTGTTTAACAGCCACGCGTACTACCCTACTAAACAGTGTGCTAAACACATGCCAATGGTTTAAACAGCCACGCGTACTACCGTACTACACAGTGTGCTGAACACATGCTATCTGTTCAACAGCCACGCGTACTAGCCTACTAAACAGTGTGCTAAACACATGCCAATGGTTTAAACATCCGCGCGTACTACCCTACTAAACAGTGTGCTAAACACATGCCATCGGTTTAAACAGCCGCGCGTACTAGCCTACTAGACAGTGTGCTAAACACATGCCATCGGTTTAAATAGACATGCGTACTAGCCTACTAAACAGTGTGCCAAACACATGCCATCTGTTTAAACAGCCACGCGTACTAACCTACTAAACAGTGTGCTAAACACATGCCATCGGTTTAAACAGACACGCGTACTAGCCTACTAGACAGTGTGCTAAACACATGCCATCGGTTTAAACAGACACGCGTACTAGCCTACTAGACAGTGTGCTAAACACATGCCATCGGTTTAAACAGCCACGCGTACTAGCCTACTAGACAGTGTGCTAAACACATGCCATCGGTTTAAACAGCCACGCGTACTAGCCTACTAAACAGTGTGCCAAACACATGCTATCTGTTTAAACAGCCACGCGTACTACCATACTAAACAGTGTGCCAAACACATGCTATCTGTTTAAACAGCCACGCGTACTACCCTACTAAACAGTGTGCCAAACACATGCCATCGGTTTAAACAGCCACGCGTACTAGCCTACTAAACAGTGTGTCAAACACATGCTATCTGTTTAAACAGCCACGCGTACTACCCTACTAAACAGTGTGCTAAACACATGCCACCGGTTTAAACAGACACGCGTACTACCCTACTAAACAGTGTGCTAAACACATGCCATCGGTTTAAACAGCCACGCGTACTAGCCTACTAAATAGTATACAGAATTATGACAATCTACTTGACATTATGACCACGACATAATCTGATCAAAATGAATCATAAATAAGATCTTTTCATAAATCTTACTAAAATGGTTTGCTCCAAGTTAATTAACTTTCAACAGCCATTTATACTAAACAAATTTAAATCGCCGATATTAGTCACTTAAACAGTGTGCAAAATACATTTAAAATGAAATGCAGTGAAATTAAATTTAAATGAGATGCTCGAAAAAACAAACAAACGCTGTTTAATGCGAAGCTTCCACAGTTTCATACTAACTGGTACGGAAAACAAGAACGTCACTTCCGGGTGCCTTCTCTTCTCCTGTAGTGTAGTGTAGTGTAGTGCAGTGCAGTGCAGTGGGCCCGCGCGAGCGCCTTCAGCCGCCGGTGATTTGCTGATGTTTCCATGAGCTCACTGCTGATCGGAGGGGGGGCTTTGGCAGAGACCGCGCGCGAGCGAGACAGTGACGCATTAGGACCACGTGACCGGCTTACGTCCGTACGTATCTACGTATGTCCGCACGCACGTAGTTTCTTTTCCCTTCTTTCAGGCGCCAGCGATTGGAATAAACGCGAAAGCGAAAAGGGGGTGTTTTTCTCTCTCTCTCTCTGCGCCGCTTCAACATCTCCAGTCCTGTAGAGCTGTGGAGCTGTCCCACCCGAGTCTCCGGCACACACACACACACCCCGCGCTTATTTACCTTTACTGTTGTGTTCAGCTTTGAAGGGGTGACCTGCATTTGAAAGCAACCAAGCGAGCGCGCGCGCGGTAGGTAAGTATATGTTTAAGTGTGTGTGCGTGTGTATGTAAGGGAGCAGTGTGTGTGTGTGTGTCTGGTTTTGGCTGTGGTGTGGTTCAGTGCAGTGTGTGTGTGTAGTGGAAAATGGCGACAGGAGGTGTGTGTGTGTGTATGGGGGGGTATAAGCCATATTTTTGGGGTCTTGGTTTGTTTGTGTCTGTCTGTATATATATTACACACACACCCCAATACCTGTCTCATACCTGATCCATATGATGTGTCTGTAATATATATATATATATATATATATATATATATATATATATATATATATATATGTATGTGTGTGTGTGTGTGTGTGTGTGTGTGAGAGAGAGAGAGATTAATGCATGGCTCATTAGTGATGATCAGACTGATCCTTCTTGCTGTAACAACTCCATTTCTGACCTGCACTCCTTCTTTGATCGTGGTGATGAGAATAAAGAAATAACTAGACATTGATTGATTGATTGATTATTATTAATCAGGTGATCATTCCTGTCTCACTCACCTGGCCAGGAGCTGAGCGCTGAGGAAGTTCTCACACACATCCTTTAATAAAGTGTGAGCACTGGGACAAGGCTTTGAGTTCATCCGAACAATTAAACCCCGTGTGTGCGTGACCTCGCTAATATGCAAAGCGTTACAAGAACTGTAGGCCATGATATCGTGTGTGCGTGTGTGAGAGAGAGAGCACTGGGAATAAGGCCAGTTCTCTCTCTCTCTTGCACACACACACTTGACTAAGTCTGTTTTGATACAAATAAGTTCACGTACTGTACATTACTGTATAAAACACCTTTTCATGTTCTAGATGCACTAAATCAGGACTAAAACCTCAAACGCATGGCATGCCGTAAAAGGAAAACGATCAGCATCAGGGTGGTGTGTGATATCAGCCATACACCATAACGGCGCCTCTGATGCGTTTTGTTCCTTTTATACTACGGCGATTTGCAATCATTACCTTTTTTTTTTTTTTTAAATCCATTTTAATAATGTTCTTGAACGTCTGTGAAACGAGTTAGGTCCTGTTCTCTCTCTCTCTCAGAAGACTCTCAGCTTCATCTGTGTTACTTGGTGCTCGCACTGGAGACTCCTTCCTTCAATATTAAACACTAAAGCTCTCCATAGAGAACGATGAAAAAATTCACCTGGTCAGTGACTACATGTGCAAGGGGTCCCCCCCCACCCGTGAATGAGTTGCTACTATGGAAACCGTACGTAGGATCAGAACAAACACCCTGATGTAAACCTGCGCTAGTCTCCGAGTCTCTGTTCTAGAAAATGAATCGATGCCTTTTCCTTCTGACCAATCAGATTTGAGAATTGAGCGTCACTGATTGAATAAATTTATGATGAATTGCTGAATCCTACTTGTGAGAAACAAGTGACTTTTTTTTTTTTTTTTTGAGTGATCTAGAAATATCGTTCTGTCCCCAGGTAGCAGGTGAACGAGGACATGTTTGAGGCTGCTCGATTGCATAACCCTGGGTCTGATATAAAGGTGACGCTGATGTTAGGAATCTGATCGCAGGACGAGTTTGGTGTTGACACTTTTTTTTTTTTTTAATTTCTTCACTGTGTGTGTGTGTGTGTTTGGTTGTTTTTGTTGGACTCGTTTTTCTTTCCACATTTCAGAGTAGGTGAGTGCAAATCCACAAACAATCCCCAAACAAGAACCTGGCAAGGCTTCCTTTGAGCGAACAACGAATGAGCGAGAGAGCGAGTAGGTCTCAGCGGCGCTAAAATCAGGACGGGCCCCTGTGCGCCAGCGCTGGCATTATGTTTGCACTGCCTCGCTGGGTACGAGCCTGTGATGTCAGCCATTTTAGGTTGGACAGAACAGCGCGTGGTGTGCCGCCATTTTTCCCCTCCTCTCTCGCTTTCTCTCTTTATGTCTGTCTTTTTTTCCCTCCCAAATCTGAGGTTTAACACCATAGGTGCTGGGAAGAGCTGATTCTCAGCCCGGGCTGTGTCGTGAAAATGGCATCCTGACGTTAATCAGGACCTTTGAACCGGCCGGTGTGACGCTGCTGACGCTCTTCTGGGAGCTTTTACGCCACTGCGCTCGCTCATTGAAAAGCAAATGAAGCCATCAGTGAAAGGAAAGGCTTCACACTGAAAGAGGGCCGGGTGTGTTGTTTTTTTTCTTTCCCCTGTTTTAGTCTCAGGAAGAGGTGACTTTTATTTATATATATATATATATATATATATATATATATATATAAATAAAAATGATGTTTAGTTTTTACCCGATTTGACCTCGGAGATGAAATGAGGTGAAATCATGGAATGAAGCAACACATTCGTGCGCTCTCTCTCTCTCTCTCTCTCTCTCATACACACACACACAGGAACCCAGTTCAGGCTGGCGTACAAAAACTGAGGCGCTAAATCAGCACGGCCATCGACAATCCGTTCTCAGGCAAGCACGACCACGAAACACAGCCCCACCTCAGAGACATGGACACCGCGCTGAAATAGGAGCGGGGACGGAGGGACGGGATTCTGCGGTCACAGGAGCATGAGTTAAAAACAAGCCAGAGGGAGCCAGGAACGTTGTGTGAGAAAGAGAGAGACACACACACGAAGAGAAACGGGAGAGGGAGAGTCTGGGGGGTTGAGGGTGGCCCGTTGCCATAGGGACAGTAACACACCAGTGGTGTAGTCGACCTGTCTCCCTGTAGACTGGGCCGAACTTGTTGAAGAGAGAGCAAATGTGGGGGAAGGGAACGAGTCAGGCTTCCCTTTTCTTTTTTCTTTTTTTTAAAGGGGGTGCGTCTTCACACACTCGGTAGAATGGACACACACACCGTTGGACAACATCAAACCCGTCCATCTGGACCATAGAGCCCCGACGAACGCTTTCTAAAATAGATCAGCAGGGTTACAGAGGGCTCAGAGTCACGTGACTCGGGTCAGCACGCCACTTCAGAGAGATGTGCGAGACGTGACTATTTGGGGACACGAAAGAGACGGCGTAGCTACAGCCAGAGAGGAATTCAGACTCGTATCTGTCAGCTTTGTGGTTTTGCTTACAGTTCAAAAGAAGGTCGGAGAGAAATCGTAACGTGGAGGTTTCGCGCCGAGATGAGACGTGATGCAATACAACATATGACTTGATTGGTTCGTATGCATGGTGACGTCGTGTAGATTAAAAATTGCATTAAAAAAAATCGAGTTGATGTGTAACCACGCAGACGTCAACGGGTCGGTTTTGACGCGAGTCTGTCCCCGAACAGAAACGTTCATGACGTGATTTTTAGTGAAATCTCTTGTTGCTTTTTGATGAGGGATGAATGTTTTCGTGGCAGAGCCACACGCCGTGAAGGAAGCATGTGTTGGCTTCCTGTTGGTTTCACGCCGCATTTAAAACGAGACACGCAGACATCAGGTTTCCGAGCTGATACACATCCGGAATTTCCACAACCAACATTCGGTATTTGTACCTGCGAGTGTGTCTCAACAAGCAGCGTGGCTCTCAGGTTGGCTGCTGGCTGAACGGACCGAGGCGGAACATTCCAGAGTCTTCACACTGTGCCAGGGAGGAGGAGGAGGGAGGGAGTGACGGACGGACGGAGACAGAAAAGGGAGAGAGAACGACCGTGAGATTGTTTGACTGGGGGGGGCGGGGGGGATCAGGGCTGAGAATTCCTTACAGAAACACCTCAGCGCTTCCTCTGCCTGGTGACAGATAACCCCCCCCCAATATACACACACACACACACACACTCTCCGGTTCACCCCAGCCCAAGCTGATCCGCCCAACCCCCCACTTCTCACTCCTTCATGCCTCCTCCTCCCTCAGGGCTCAACCCATGTGACCGATGGTAGGCTCTGCCCACTCCGCAACCCCCTTTTGTGTCAGTCATGTGACCCTGCAGGCTCGGCGAGGCTGAGCCCCGTCATGCAGCTCAGAGTGGCAGCAAGGCCCAAACCAGAGGGCATTTCCATCTCCTAGGTTCGAGAGAGGAGAGAAAGAAAAAGCACTCGTCTCCTGGTTCTGTCGTAACGGATCCTGGCTCCGTTTGTTCTCTCAGCAGCTGGGATTGTAACCCAACCGAGAGGATCAAAGAACTCGCGAATGAGCGAACAACAAAAAGTGTTGTTCCCGAGGCCTTGAAATATCTCCGGCGTGGTCACGTGGACCATGAGATCCATTCCTGATGAAAAATGTCACGTCGTCATCATGACCTCGCGTTAAAGGAATACTCCGGCGTCATTCGCCATCGTCGCTATCTACAGCATGCGTAGCGAATATGTTCAAGACGTCGGAGAGACTTCCTGTTTCGGAGAAGGAATCGCGTCCAGACTGAACGAAGGAAAAACCCGATAACTCGCTGGAATGAAAGTCGAAGGGGCAGATGTCGAGCTGCGCAGATAACCGTTTAACACGTTACTGCGATACAAACGTGACCAGTTCATATTAAATCTGTCCTGAGCGATGCTGGAGAAAAGTAGCTCTGGTTCCTTTGCGCTTTCCTGCGCCATCCGAGCCGCACAACTGCACTGGTAATGTTTCCTCTGGGAAAGAAAAATGGCGCCATAATTTCGACAGGAAACAAACGAATGAATAATTTGTAAAACTGTTGCGATAAATAATGATTAGTATAAATGCTCTCTCAATGTCAGTGCTGGTGATTTTGATCGAGTTCCTGGATTTATTTTTCTTGTCCGTTCTCAACGTTAACATTGCTAATGAGCTAATATTTTTTAAAAAATTATTTCCTCTCTTCTCAGTTCTTCACATCACCACTAAAGGCCTCTGCATGCTCTTGCGACAAGGCTTTCGCAGATAGCTTTTCGCAGACAGTTGTAATTTATCGTTGAGCGGGGAGTAATAGGCGTGCGCGATGTTATTCACCGGCACAACGCAAGGGGGCGCGAAGTCGCTAGGAGTAGTTGGTGGGTGTGGTTAGTGGAGTGTTTATCCTCCGGTTACTTATAATGACTAGAACCTTTTTTTTTTTTTATAATGACTAGAACTGGAGTCGTATAGATGTCCGTACTTCCTCGATCAACCGCTCTTCATGCTGCTCCATCTTCGCTCGTGTTTTTAAAAATGGCGGTCGTGAAAACAAAACAAACCGGGAAAGTAGGGAAGCGGAAGTGCGTGTACAGCGGATGTAGAGTGGACCAATCAGAGCCCTCTTGTCTGCGAGGCTTCTGCGGTGGTCACAATTTTTGGGAGGTGCGCGCAGAGCGTCTGCGAAGGTGGGGGGGGCTACGCAGACACTGTCTGCGACGCTATCTGCGAGGACTGGGTTGTCAGCATAAATTGGCCTTAACTGTACTGTATGTTCAGGTAACCAGGAACATCACCAGCCTACTTCTTCAGTGTTTGATTAACACCTTATAAATTTCACCTGACTTTAAAAAAAAAAAAAAAAGTTGATTTTTAAAGGAAGCATGAGTCCTAATTTAATTCCATATGTTGTATTTCCTGTAGAAGCAGGAAGTCAGAATGATGGCGTGTTCGTGTGTGATTGATTTACTCAACAGCCATTAGCGTTCGAAACATGAGGCGCTAACGAACCATGTTTGCTTCCAAGGAGCAACTATTGGAAAGCAGGACACGCCCCCAGGGGTGGGACAGATGTGTTTATGTTCTGAAGAGCGTTTAATTGGACGATCAGAAGATTAATGGAGGAAAGACAGCAGAAATAAATCTGGGTTTTGCTTTTTGATTTGCGCTGACTTCATCAACCTGAACTTTGACCTGTGAATTTGTGACCTCATTCTTGTGAGCCAATAGAAAAGAAGTAGGTGTCACACAGACCCTTGTGGTTTTTTTTTTTAAATATATAGTGTTAGTAGTGTTGGATGTGGTGACGTGATCCGTTAGTCCACATGTTGCTAAAAACAAAAGTCTAGCTGTGCGTGAAATTGAAATCAGTTAACTGTATGCAAAAATGAGTAACGTGCTTTTTTGTTTTTATGAAAAACGAGTGTTTTGCATTTGTGTTCGCAGTCGGAGAAGAGCGCAGGGTCGGCTGTGCCGTGTGTCACTGTTTTTACATTTCGGGCGAATCATAATTGAGCTCCAAAACGTACGGAGTGTTTTGCGTTCCTGTTTGGTCAAGCTGATTTTGTTTTATTTTATTACTGTCCCAATGCTCAGATCTGCACAAGTCAACACTAAATTGTTATAAATTTTATTTTTTAAATTATGAAATAGTTAGCCTTTTCCATTTCCAAGCCCTGAGAAGCCCTTGGTGAATTTTGATGAAATTTGATGAAACACTGATTGATTTGGAGGACAGTCCAAAGCATCCAGGTGTCAAATATAGGGTCCATCCATCCATCGTTGTAGCACCACCAAACGTGGCATCTAACATCTAAAGAGGGTTCTGAAACAAAATTATTCAAAGAATTGGGCTCAGGTGTACGATACGCCCGAGGTTGTCCAATGAATTTCTATGGCAAAGCCGCCAAACAGGAAGTGAGCCCATATCTCCGCAACACTTTTATGTATCTACGCCAAACTTGGTGAACTGACTCAACACCCCACCCAAAGGGAGCCCAGAAAAATTTGCCTCATTTTACCACTCGAGGGTACTCTAATTAAGAATTTTTGTTGTTGTTACTACTATTCATATCTTTGATCTAAATTAATGATTCTTATTTGAAGTCATTAAACGTTGCTATTTCCTGTTTGAGGACTAGGCTACCAAACAGGAAGTGAGCTTATATTTTTGGTCAGTTGACACGAAAGTTGCACACAGCCATGCTGTTGATAAAATGACACAAAGTTTCCGTGGCAACTGTGCCCTGTTGCTGTTTGGCCCCCTGATTGCTGCTTGCAGCTATATTTTGTGGTACAATTCTGTTTTTTTGGGGTTTTTTTCCCCTCTCGCTCTTTTTCTTCAGGTGTCTTAAGGACATGGAGCACGTCCAATGACTCGGCCAGGTTCTGATTGCATGAATTAGCTACGGTTTTTATCTGAACAGGCTCACATTGCGTTATAGACGGTTGTAATCTGATGCGTTGGGATGTACGCAGTTCAAGCGTTCGCAGGTTCTTTTGTACCTGGAGCACCTTATAAATTCTGAGGTTTTTAAATCAGTTTTCCTAAATGGCGTGAACGGTTTCCTTGAGGTTATTAATGTACATCACAAACACTTGGAATATCTAGGATAATATCTGGAGAGCATGAGAAATCGAACCAATCCTATAGCCAGTATTGATATCAGACTGATACCAGCCCAAAAAAAAAAATAAAAAATTTAAAAAGGTGGCTCGGCTTTTGGAGAAAACGTAATGGGTTCTGTAACAAATGGTCAAGTTTGGTATTGGATTGGATTTGGAAAAGACATTTATTTTTTGGAGCAGTTTAAATTGTGAAGTGCTTAAGTTTTAAAAAAAATATATTAGTGGAGTAGCTTTTAAAGAACTCTGCTGCTTCTGATCAGTTTGTAACGATTAAAAAAAAAATCTATCATTCTTCTTGGTTATTCATACATGTTATTTATATATACATCCACACTCGCCAGCAGCGCTCGAAACTAACGGTGTCCCGGGGACCATAAAAAATGTCATCGGGACACAAAATTATCATATCTGGGACAATCCCGGGACAATGGAAAAAAATAGATCTAGAAAAAAAGTTCTACATTAATATTATTTACAAAGCCGTAACACATACGTAGACATTCACCTAATTTGTCAATTTTAATTTTAAAACGTTAACAGCGAAAAATACATAGTAGCTACACTTTCGATGTACCTGCATCCGTAGGCTACAGAGCAGCGCATTCTGTTCTAGAATCTTCGGCCGGTGTCCGCATTATATGGACTTGGAATGGAATTGCTACCGCACACGCTGCGCCGACTCTTGCCAGAACAAAAACGCTTAAGTGGTTGAAGCTGACCGACCGCGGGGAAGAAACTGAAAGCCCAGACACAACGTCTCCGGGACCTTCAGGATCCAAAGCGTCATCGCCTGGTCTGCAGGCAACGCTAGCAACTGAATGAACTTAATGAACACTGTTAGACACGTTATAAAATACAACAGGAATGATGTGGATGATCTTGACGGAAGATACCGTTCAACAGAATAAGTGAGTTTTCTTGGTGTCTTTCTAGTTCAGAAAGTTTAGTCAGTCAGCAGCACAACTAGGCTCGGACCTGCCACTATGCTGATGTTGCTAACATTTGCACCCAGCAGCGAAAGTTCATAAAATGGATAACGGAAAGTTCATAAAAATGGATAACGGTAATGGTGAAAATGATAAGTTGGCCTTATAAGTGCCAACAGATATTCAAGGTATAAGTAGATGAAATGAACATAAAAGGGGTCTTATTTTCAACTAAAGTGTACTGCAGATGTAGGGAGTTGAAACATTTTCTGAATGAGCTAGTTGGCCCCTTTAAATAAACGGGTATCTATTCATACAGTGAGATCGCCAAAGTTTAATAAACTGAAAATGCAATAACTGTAATTTTGAAGTAGATGATGTATAGGACATGTGTCGCTTGTGTCTTGTGACTTATTGTAAAAATGATATAAAGGGTTCAAAATCGCATAGTTACAAATATAATAGTAACTTCATATGATAATATTAACCACTGGTTATTTCAGAGAGGAAAAAAATGGGGACACTATTGCTTCCATTCGGGACAATACAGCACAGAATTCGGGACCACTGGGGGACACAAAGAAAAAAAGTTAATTTCGAGCCCTGCTCGCCAGCTACTTTAATAGGAACTTATTGTTGTTGATTGTAAGATCCCTGTTCTTGGCTGCAGGAGTGGAACCCAGTGTGGTGTTCTTTCTGCTGTTGCATGCTGAGATGCTTTTCTGCTCAACACGGTTGTAAAGAGTGATTATACGAGTTACTATGTCCTTCCTGGAGAGGGGGGGAAGCTTGAACCACCTCAAATCTGTCCATTTTCTGATCTCTGACCCTCTCATCAACAAGGTGTTTGTTTCCACCCACAGAACCGCCACTCACTCACTTGATTTTTTTTTTTTTGGGCACCATTCTGTGTAAACTCTAGAGACTGCTGTGTGTGAAAACCCCAGGAAAAAAAAATCAGCAGTTTCTGAAATACTCAAACCAACACCCATGCCCCAGTGAAAGAAAGTCAGACAAAAATTGAGATCACAATTTTTTTCCTGTTCTGATGTTTTGAAGCTTGTGAACATTTAACTGAAGCTCCTTGATTTTGCCTCTGTGGAGGGATCGGCTGATTAGAGAACTGCATCGAACAGTAGGTGTATCTAATGGGCGTTCTTAATAAAGTGGCCGGCGGTGAGTGTATATAAAACACAGTATATCGTGAAACATATTATGTATCGTAGGAATGTCTTCGAGTGCCACGCGTCAGCCTCCGAACGTTCATTCTGTCGTGAGGTGCCCACCTCACCTCACGATTATTTCAGATTAAAACCGACTGTTTTCTTGCACGAATGTTTTATTTTAATGCACAAGGAGTACATTGTGTCTCTCTCACACAGACCTCACACACAGATTCCAAAAGTGAACACAAACAAAGGTTTACGTGGCTATTATACCTTTACTTAACGGATTATTAAAAGGGTAATCCGCCTCATTCAGTCAGAGAAACTTGACCTTAATCGGGTTACTTTATCTGGATGTAAATAAACGCAGCCACTGTTATCTGAACTTGTTTATGCACTATTCCTTCCATCCATCCATTATCTGTAACCGCTTATCCTGTACAGGGTCGCGGGCAAGCTGGAGCCTATCCCAGCTGACTATGGCTGAGAGGCGGGGTACACCCTGGACAAGTCCCCCAGATCATCACAGGGCTGACACACACAGAGAGACAACCAACCATTCACACTCGCATTCACACCTACGGTCAATTTAGAGCCGCCAATTATCCTAACCTGCATGTCTTTGGACTGTGGAGGAAACCGGAGCACCCGGAGGAAACCCACGGAAACCAAACTCCGCACAGAAAGGACCCCGTCGGCCGCTGGGCTCGAACCTAGAACCTTCTTGCTGTGAGGCGACAGCGCTAACCACTACACCACCGTGCCGCCTTCCGTTAACCTCTTAATCTTTCAGAACCCATACAGGTTATTTAAGTCCTTCGTTTGTTTGCACTTTTTGTAACTTGCTTCACTCGACCAAATATCTAAATTAATTGGAAATGTCAAGGCTAATCAAGATTAAAGAACGTGTGCTGCATTAAACAGGAGCACGCTTTGTTTGAATTGCTTTTTATTGGCTGGCTGAAAGAGACAAAAAATGAATCAGTGGACTTTGCTTATTTTAAAACTCGAATTAGTCAAGTACAAGCTGTTCAGACGTTGTGTTGGAGTGATTAGCGAGATTCAGTCCCTTTTTAGGTCCTTGTTTTGTATTGGGAATGTGCTAACAATGAGGAGGAGGAGGGAACTGGCTGGTTGAAAGCACTAAAAAAAACAACAACAAGAGGCCATAAAAGGTTCTTTGAAACTCGGGCAGACGTAAAAGTAACCCTTGATTGCTTTCTGGCCTTGAATAGCATGACCTTGTGATCTGCAGTCTGTGCATCTCTTGAGACTTGTCTCCAAGTCTGCATTTACATTGGGGCCATTGTGATGTCCAATACCAATATTGGAACACGTTAGATGTAAAGCCTGATGTATCTCCGATTCCTGTGTTTATAGGTTTCCTCCAGCAGAAACGTCACTGTGGTTATAGAAAGGCAGTGATTCTGGTGTTTCCAGGCTTAAAGCCTTTTAATTTTTGGAGCCATGACCAACTGTATCCTTGTTCTGTCATGGTCTGAGAAATTCTTGCAGACAGCCTGGTTTTGGTAGCTACCCTGCAATTTTTTAAAGTTGGTTTCCCCAGACTTCAGAATAAATAAGAAAATAACCAGGTCTTCGACGTGTTTTAGTTCTAGAACCTCATTTGAATGTAGGGGTGGGGGGAGTCCTTTACCCGGTTGCAAACAATATCTGGTTTGTTTTGGAAGTCACCGGGGGGGGATTGGAATTGATTGGCAGTTGTGTTCATGGCACCTCTTTTGATGATATTTGATGAGAAAAACCTCTGACTGGGATCTTTACTTATAGTTGCTTTTCTTCTTTACAGGCCAGTTTTGTGATGCCTTAAATACAACACCGACGTGCCCATAAAAGAGGAGGAGTACTCATTGTGGACTGATGGTCATGTTGCACACCATCTTCCTCTCCATGGACAGTTTATAAAAAGCGGACTCTTGGTGACTGAGGCATTTTGGTGGAGCTACCATATCAAAAGCCATGGCTAGCAAGAGGAAGTCTACAATTCCCTGCATGATTCCTGTAAAAACCATGCATCTACAGGACGATCTTGAGCAGGGTAGGCTCTCTCCCTCTGTCAAGGAAAGCAGTTTCTCCCACAAGGGAGAGGCAAGCGAAAAAGCCTTCCATAGTTTGTGTGACTCGTCAGGGCAGGATGCTAGTAATGCCCAAAAAGATAATGGCACTTACACCTGCAGGCTGTGCAATTTTGAAACCCATGACCTGAACCTCTTCCTTGATCACGTCTACAGTGGGCATCCAGAGTTCCGTACTGATCCTTGCTTCCTCTGTGTAGACTGTGGGGTGAGTGCGGCAAAATTTGAAGGTCTTGCCTTGCATAATGCCCGAGTGCACCCCAGTACTGTAACCATGACGCTACAGCTAAAGAGGAAGGATAGGAAGGTCACCGTGGAACAGAGCATCATCGCCGGTCCTGGTGAAAGCACTAGCTTCAAGGAATCGGAGATCTCCATCACAAAGACGCCCATTATGAAAATGCTGAAGGGGAAAACGGAGCCCAAGAGGATTGTGGTTTCTCATCCTGCCGCAGACGAATCCGCAACTGTGAAGCAAGCGGAGACGGCAGATTCTCCAGCAGTTTCGGTCACCCACGTTCCTACAATCGTACACAATGGTGCAGCAAGCAAAGTCACTTTGCCATCTGCAATACAGATAGTCAATGGTTCCGGAGCTCTTCCTATGCTGAAGACAGCCATCACCCAAGTTGTGTCTGTAGTACAGAACAGAAGTGTCAACCAGCAGTCGTCTTCGGCTTCTTTATCCACTTCTTCGTCCACTTCAACAACTTCTTCGTCAAGCTCCAAAAACCTACCAAAGGTAATGATTCCTCTGAGCAGCATTCCCACCTACAATGCATCCATGGATAACAGCAGCTTCCTGAAAACGTCCTTCAGCAAGTTCCCGTACCCAACCAAGGCCGAGTTGTGCTATCTCACCGTAGTTACCAAGTACCCAGAGGAGCAGATCAAAATCTGGTTTACAGCACAAAGGCTTAAGCAAGGAATTAGCTGGTCACCAGAGGAGATAGAAGACGCCCGCCGGAAGATGTTTAACACGATCATACAAACGGCACCCCCTGCTGCCCAGACTCAGCGTCAGACTCAGCATAGCACCTCCCAGCAAACCATTACAGTCCTACCAGCGTCCCTTGGTACATCCAGCATCCCTCACATCTTACAAGGCAGCCTGGTTGGCCAAGGAGGCGTGATCGTCACACAGCCCATGATCTCTAATGGGATACAGGTCAGCAGTGCCCCTGTTGCCCTGGCTGTAACACCCAAGCCCCAGGCAGCGGCCAAGCCCATGATGCAAGCAAAGCCTGCTGCCGCCCTGGTGGCTGATAAGGGGCTGAGCATGGTGGTGGGCAGTGTTGGAAGCAGCAATAGTGGAAACAATACCATCAGTAGTAGCAGCAGCACAAGCAGTATTATAAGTAGTGTTAGCACAAACAGCAGTAGTGCAAGTAATCACACCAGTGTGATTAACATGGGTGGCAACGGTAAAATGAAAAGCAATAGTAAGGTCAGCACATCTAGCACGAATGGCAGAAGCAGTACACCTGGCAAAACGGTTGAGAACAAAAACGGCACTAATGTTAAGAATACTGTAGCAAAATGTAGCGCTGATATTAAAGACTGCACTGATGCGAAAGGAAACACTAATGAAAGCAAGAGCAGCCGAAGCAATAGTCCCAATGTTACAGCCAGCTCCAGTCCGACTCCAGCAACCACCAATGACGGCACCCCAAGCAAGTCTGAATCCCCATCACCAGCATCTGCCAACTCTCGCACTCTGCCCTCTGCTAGCTTCCTGGATCCCAGCTTTTATAAAGCCAAAAAATCCCAGGAACAGCTATCTGCCTTAAAGGAAAGCTTCCTCATTAGCCAGTTCCCCAGTCAAGAGGAGGTAGATAGACTGATAAGTCTGACTGGTCTGACGGTTCGTGAGGTACGGAAGTGGTTCAGTGATCGTCGCTACCACTTTCGCAATCACAAGGGCTCAAAATCAAGCACTGGTGGTCAAACTTCAACAGCCACTAGTTTTGCCTCCAGTGCCTCTGGCGACAGTGCAGACAATGCTGCTTTGTTGGAAAGGCCCAGAACCCCTCAACAGGTACCTCTGAGTCCTTCACGGCAACAGCAGACGACGCCCCCGACGCCTACCCGACGTCAACCTCGACCCCCGTCCCCAGACTTCACAGCAATACGATACAAAGAAAGGGAGCCCCACCAGGTCCGCGCCCTCGAGGCAAGCTTTGCCCAGGATTCCGATCCGCCCGAGGAAGAGGTGGACAGGTTACGGGCAGAAACTAAAATGACTCGACGTGAGATCCATGGCTGGTTTGCTGAGCGGCGGAGGAGAGTGGCAGCTGAAAAGAAAAAGGAGGAGTTAGAACGTGCAGAGAGGGAGGAAGAGGAGGAGGAGGAAGAAGCGGTGGGTGAAAAGGATAAAAATGAGACTGCAGAAGAAAAACAAGACAATGAGGAATCATCAGAAACAAGCCAGCAGGTCAAGGAGGATGCGTCTGGAACTGCCCCAAAGGTTAACCCGATAAAGATTAATCTCAAAATGCTGAAAGTCACCGAAGCGAATGGAAAAGGTGAAATGGAAGGAAGTCCACAACCAGAGATGACTAAAGTGCCTTCTCCTGTCTCTCAGACATCCACCCCTCCTCCGCCACCACAGTCATCCCAAACACCAAATCGAGGAAAGAAGACCCCAGAGCAGCTCCATTTACTTAAACAAGCCTTTGCTCGCACCCACAGGCCCAGCAGCCCTCAGTACAACGAGTTAATTGCCAAAACTGGACTGCCACGCCCAGAGGTGGTGCGCTGGTTCGGGGACTGTCGCTACGTCCTCAAGAACGGACAGCTCAAATGGCTCGAGAGCTATCAGGCAATCGTAGAAGAGGAGGACTTCCAGAAAGGCAATATCTCTGTCCTTCAGGAGCATTTCAGTACCTATGGAAATCTGGTGGAGATGCAGCTGGAGGAGCTGGCCAGGTCCAGTGGGTTGAGCGAGGAACTGGTCAGGAAGTGGTTTGCAAAACAAACAAAAGCACACCCGCTGCCCGAGGACAGGAAGTCTGAGGATGTGGAATCTTCACCTTGCACAACCAAAGGCAAAGCTGCCTTAAAATCGCTTCAACAGGATGAAGGTGACGTGAAAGGAGAACCGATGGAGCTGACAGTCACAGACCTTAGTACAGCTCCGACCACGAACAAGACAACTGGAGAAGACAAGTCTACCAGCGATGAGCCAGGTGAATTATTATTTTAAGATTTCAGTCTTGATTGGACTATTCAGGAATGGCTAAGATGATGGAATTGTTTTTTCTCCTTAGTCATAATTGGTTTCTTCAAAAGTGCTAAATATGAATGTATAATCAATTTAATATTGACCTAACTTCAGCCAAGGTCACAAATATCCGTCAAACGGTCTTGATTCAGGGGAATTGTGGATTCCTAAAATCAAGATCCCGATTAAAATGGGATCACGTTTTTGTCATAATTGAATGATTTAATTTTATTTGTCTTGGCTTATGAGTTAGTGCTGGTTCACTTTCTTAAGTTTTGGGCATTATTTAATTAATGCTACTGATTAAAAAAAAAAAAAAAGACTGGATAGCCTAAAATGTTCTGGATGGTACTCTTAGTGCCTGACGTAGTGGACGAGCATGAAGATGTGTTCGTGAGGTCATCCTTAAAAAAAAAATCTGTTTCCTGTCCACTGGGTGAGCAAAAAAATTTTCAGTCGGGAGGGATTTTTTTTTTTTTAAATATATATATGGATGGATAAGAAATCGCAATGCTGTGTTTTGCTTTTTCTTTCAGTACTTTTTTATTACAAAAGCAGACACATTTAATAAAATATGACAGTTTAATCAACTGAAACTTGTACAAAAACTTTTAGCATTTTAAATGCTGACTGCAACATTTGCAAAACTTTTACAAAGGTGCTTAAAATGTCCAACACACGGACTTTTTGTAGTTCTAAATCGAGCGTTAGGCCGAGTTCGGATGAAATTACACTATTAAAATGATCACTGAATGATTTGTTTTTCTGAATCTTTACTATTTTGTTGTTCGCTAGAATACCATTTTGCGATTTCACACTTAAGCAAAATTTAAAACTCCGGATCTCCTGCCTTCATGGTGGCTGCCATTTTTTTGTGCCGCACGGCGCATGCGCAGAGCCGATTCAGTTCAGAGTGCGCGCGCACTCGGCGGAGGCAGTAGTGTGTCGGAGGGAACAGAAGCAGAGATGACGCTTATTTTGTCTCCGGTAAACCAGTCTTCTCTCGTTCAATTACGTGCTGGCATCAAAAGACACCGTTGGTTGTAAATGAAGCCAAACTGAGTGGTTGGAGTGTATTTTCATACACAAATGGAGAAATGTTGGCTGAGTGTGTAATTGTGTCGCCCCACTGCAGACCGTTGTCGCTGTTAATTCATAGCATGCTCAGCTGCGTGAATGTGTCATGCACCGAAAATAAGAGATTTACAAGCCAGGAACGCCTCATGATGCAATACGCAAGAAAAGAAAGAAGATTTCCTGCCATTTTACTTTGTATTTGAGTAAAGTGAATAAATAAATGGTCTGTGGAAAATACATTTAATCCTGGGAACTGCGTGCACAGGAGTTTATTTTGTGTTTACCCCCCCGGCTGGCTACTTATTTGTCATGGCTGGCTAGTATGAGCCTTGGTGGAAAGCCCTGGGAATGCGGAAATGTCAAGTTCGATTTTAGATTTATGAACCCGAAAAAAAATGTCAAAAAACTGGTATTAAAAAAAAAAATTCAACCGCACAAACGGCACTCACCCGGCCGGTGGACCAGAAACAGAACGTTTTTTAATAATGGCCTGATCGAGATTCCAAAGCTCTTCAATAAGGCGTCTGGATAAATGGTGTCTGGATAAACGTAATAAAAAGTAAACAGTTTAAACCACATGGTATATTCCAGATTAATTCTATCCACATTCACTGGATATGAGCAATCGTGCGCTCTGATTGGCTACTCTACTACGAGGATATCAGCTCGTATACCATGAATAGAGAAAAACAAAATGGCGGAGCGTGTTATTGAACCAACCGAGGACGAAATACAAAATAAAATGAACAAAATATGGAATAAAAGTATTTGATGGTAAGAACGCATCCCCCCCCAAAAAAAAAAAAATCGCATTTTTCACAAATCGCTCCTGTCATTTCGCCAGTTTGTTTACATCCTAAGCAGAAATGATTTTGTTGGATGTTTGTGTAAAGTTATTTATTGAATTTTGAAAAAATAAAAATGCTCTGTTTTTCTCAAAATCCAGTGACTGTAGATAGAACGAAAGTTATTCCACTCAACCTCGGTGCTACGCACCTCATCGGCTCATGTACGACTCGATTTTGTGGAATAACTGTTAAATCCAAGTGCAGCAATCCGTACAGATTGATTTCTTATGCAGAAATTTTGACACTCAGGAGCACAAGTACAAACTTAAATTTTTTTTTTATTCACTTTTTTCCCTGAATTTACGGGATTTTCATGAAAAACGAAGTGTCTTGTGTAAATGCTCAAAGCATCCAGATGCGATAACGTCTATCGGTTATTGTTGAGGTTTAATGTATTTATTTACCTTTTTCTGTGCATTTTAAATAGAATTAGAACTTAATTAAATTACAGTGCCCTCTACAATTATTGGCACCCTTTATAAAGGTGAGGGAAAAAAAAATCCACATTTTGGTGAAGTCGCTTCATCTCGCACTGAAAAAGTAAGAGGAATCCAACCTTTAATTGAAATGTATTCATTCAGAGAAAAACATTTTTCATCAAAAACACCTGCCACTATTTATTGGCACCCCTGCATTTAATACTTTTTATACAACCCCCTTTGCACTGAGTCTCTCTTGTAACATTTTCTAAAGGTTGGGGATTCAGAGCAGGGCATTGAGCCCATTCGTCTTTACACAATCTCTCCAGATCATCCAGGGTCCTCGACCCTCTCTTGTGCCCACAGGTTTTCAGCCCAGGGGACTGAGATGGCCAGGGCAGCTGGAAGATCCAACGACGACCCGGTTTTAGTTTCCAGATTCTGATCAAAAATGTCCGGGTGTTTCATGGAGCCCATGATGCCGTGGACCCTAACAAGGTTTCCAGGGCCTTTTGGAGGAAAAACATCACAGAACCGCCACAATATTTTTTTTTACAGTTGGGATCGGGTTCTTTTCAGTATAGCCATCCTTCTTTTTACTCCAAACCCACTGCGAGTGTTTATTTGGGGGGGAAAAGCTCCATTTCTGTTCCATCAGACCAGAGAACATGGTTCCAGTTAAAGTTGTTGGAGCGTTTCACAAACTTCAGGCGCTTACGTTTGTAGTTAAGTGACCGAAAAGGTTTTTCTCGAGCCTTCTAGATAACCTGTTGGCATGGAGGTGGAGTCTGATGGTGGTTTTGGAAACCTCATATATCTATTTTTTTTCCCTCTCTTACCCTCCTCACTGTATGTGAGGGCAAAATAAACATGACTCCTCTTCCAGGCGAGTGTGTAACCGGTCCCGTTGGTGTCCACCTTTTTATTATTGTCCTAACAGGACATTTTCAGGCAAGTAGCTTTTTTTTTTTTTTAAATATATACCCGTTCCTTGACTTTTTTTGAAGGTCAACACACGTCTCTCTTATCTTTCCCATGTTGAGGGAATTTGGTCTCTGTGTCGCCTCATATTTGTTCCCCAGGAAGTCATGGATTCTGGTTTGAAAGTTCCTCCACACTCCAATCAACTCACACATGTACAATTTAAATGGAAACATGCTTCAGGTACATCGTGTTCATCATTTCCAGGGGTGCTAATCTTTTTTTTTTTTTTTTTGGGTTAAAGAATTTCTAATGATGGATTTATTTTCCTCTGAATAAATTTTTCAATTAAAGATTGGACTTTTCAAATTTTTTCAGTGTGAGATGAAACAACTTCAAGAAAAGGTGGATGATTATTATTTTTTTTTTTTTCCAAAGGGGTGCCAATTATATTTCAATTTTGCAGCAAAAATGTGACAAAAGTAAAGCAGCTCATGTCAAACAGTGCAGGCTGACAAAACAATTACAAATAGAAATGTTTTTCAGGGTTGAATAACTTTTAATTTATTCAGCAACTTGATGAACTGCCATTTTTATAAATAATGTTTTGGATGCAACTGTTGTCAGTCTGTGAGTAAAAGTAATGTCCGTTATGCTGCTTATCGTGTATCGTAGAAAGAAATACCTTTCAAGGATCGTGATGTGAAATGTATCATATCGCTCTACCTCTAATAATAATGGTTTATTTATGGAGCACATTTTACAATGCATATGGTCAAGTAGCAAAGATTTAAAAAAACTAACTTTTTAAATGTCATGTCTGGAATAATTAGTAAGAAGAAGAAAAATGTAGCTCATTTACTGAAACTCTCGTGTGATCATTTTGCAGTGTGACGAGTGACTCGGCCGTTTGTGGAACGGCGAGCGAGTGTGTTTCAGTGTAGGAGAGCAAAACACACACGTCTCGCTGTAGGATGTCCACCATAGGAGGCCTTTTACTGGAGTTTTGTGAAGAATCCAGCACTCGACGTCATTGTTTGTTTTTTAACCCAACAAAAGCATCACGGGACATTCTTTTTATTATTACACCCCCCCCCCCCCTTTTTTTTTTTTAGGGTGAGAAGGATGCACGCACGCACACACACTGTACACATGATGGATTGTCTGGATGTTCGCTAACGATACGCAGAAGGTTTTGAGGTACGCGCAAAGAAAAAGTGATTGATACTGCACAGCTCTCTGTGAGCTCTTTTTAAAAGAAGGAGAAAAAATCCTGAAGGACACCATGCCCAGGAGACGTTTACCCGTATTCCTTAGTTCAAGCAAGTATTCGGCGTCACATTTCCTCCTTTGTGTACATTTTTCCTGACAGCAGTAATGAGAGGAGAAGAAAAGGAAAAAAATTGTTTAAAAAGTGGTTCAGCATTATGGATACTCTTTAGGTTTGTTGTATAATTTTTACAGATATTTGCAGAATAAATACATCTAAAAAGCTCGTCTTGTTGAATACTTTTATTTAATTATTTCATCAGGCTTTGAATATGCTCCATATGAAAGGCAAAATTAAGATGTATACCCCTCCCTTCCCAATATAGCATAGGCACATTACAGAAAAAAGGCTTCGGTTTGTAAATAAGAGCATCGTAACAAAATGAAGCATACATACATGTCCATCTGTCAATAATGTATAAATATGTATATGTACACACGCTCTCGCACAACGCACACGGAGGCACGTTGAAGCAGACGGCAGGGGAAAAAGAGAGAGAAAGAGATTTACACAGCGCAGAGTTTCATCAAAAACATGGCAACAGCGGCATCGATGAGTCGCCTTTTTCTCCCTCGTTCAGGAGGAATAAGCACTCGGGGCAGGAAGCGCACGTTTCTGGTTCCTGTTTCATCTGGAATTTGGGATTACGCAAGAGCTCGGTGAGACAGAATCCAGAACTCAAAACATGGATGGAAAGAATGTGAAGCTTTACATCGTTCTGCACATCCTGATTCCTGACCACTCGGAAATACGTAAACCTACGTAACAACAGCTCCGCCCCCTTTTTCATTAAAAAGGAATAGTGCCACGTTACATCTAGGACGACACATCATTCCTCATACTGTTGGAAAAAACATCTGTACGCTTGTGTTCTGTTAAACGACCTCACAGATGCTCTACAGTGTACACGATTTGGTCCTTGCGTTTAAAAAAAAAAATGCTTAAAGCAGCGATGAGTACATTTTTCCCTAGGTAACCTTTCACGAGAACCTTAACCGCTCAACTATTGCTGTCTAAAACTGAAGGATGCCCCGAGTCTGTATTTACATTTTAACACTAATACTGTCATCAATAAATTATGCGGACATGTTAACAGGCTGGTGGCTTAAAGAAGCGGTTTGGAAGGGGTTTTTTTCAGCCTTCTAGTGCCTGCGAGTCACTTGAAATGATTGATTGATTATGAATAAATCCCTTGAAAAGAAACGAAAATACCTTGTAAGCTGGTTTGGAAGGCGGGAAAGGAAAAGAAAACGGGGCGGGGCTAATTTATGGGCCAGAAAGCTCAAAGCGGTATAAAACGTCAACGAATCGGATTTTAACCCCCGTATCAGACTATTTCTATCGCATCGAGAAGCGAGCGATCGATTCAAAAGTAGAAACGGACTCACGAGAAGAATAAAGCGATTAAAAATACATATGGAGTCTTTAAAAAGTAAAACAACAGCAAGCTGAGATGATTCAACTTTTTCTTCATCAAACAAAGAAACAAAACCAGCGAGCGGATTGTGAACAAGGTTTACATTTAAAAAAAACAAACAAACAACATGGCACCGTTTTCCTGTTTAGAGTCCTGGTCCCTCTTTCTTGGTTTAAAAAGAACAAAAAAATGATCCAACAATAATAGTGTGACATAAAAATAAAAACAAGGATGATACTTTGAGAAATCAAGAAAAATATATATATATTTATATTTCACAAAGCCTCTGCCTGGTCCCATTTTTCTGAAGCCTGCCAGAATCCAACAAAAACAGGCCGGGGCTTCTTCCTGAGCTCTCGGTTTTACGGCTGCATGGATTTCCGCTCGACTGGGGGAAGAAGGGAAAAAAAAAAGAAACAAAGAATAACATGATGATGGCGTGCTGGGGGAAACGTGGACGCTTCATTCTGTGGGAGGAAGAGAGCACGAAAAAGGGGGAGAAAGCCAAGCCCTTGTGTTAGACACGTACACTAATTAAAAAAAAGAGAGAAAGAAAATCACATTATGGAAGTTAAAAGTTTGTGTTTAAATAATACAAACATGGGGAGAGAGGGACGCTCTTTGAGAGCAGATCAGCTGCAGCTGTTCTCTGGTACACAGCAGAGCCGGAATAAATATTATATATTTATATATAGACCTATAGATTTCTATATGCCAGAGAGAGAGAGAGAGAGAGAACGGAAGAGGAAAAAAAAAAAAAGTAGTTTTAAACCCAATCCCATCCCAGGTGTTGACGTTTCTTCAGTCCTTCATGCTACTGAACGTCCCGCGCACGCACACGTCGCTCAGACGGCGTCTCGTTACGCCGCATGACCCCCGACGTGTCCCTCCCACCGTCTTCATCTCACACCGTCTCCAGAAAGAGGGAGAGAGAGACAGATAGAGAGTGAGACAGATAAAGAGGTGGGAGTTCTGCCTGAAATGTAGGCCAAAAGCACTGGCGACAACGTTTCCATAGAAACAGGTTTCACAGCAGTCCATGACATCATCAGCACTTGAGCCAGACCCTGGGTGGCAGTGTGTGTGTGTGTAGGGGTGTGTGTAGGGGTGTGTGTGTGTGTGTGTGTGTGTGTAGGGTGGAGGAGGCGCTACACACGATTGTCTCCACCTACTCGGGCTCGTCGCATCAACCTGTAGGAAAGAGAATCATCGTCATCATTGTCATGCTGCGTGTCATGCTGTTATTGGAAAATAATCAACATGAGGACGGTGTGATGAAAGCGGAGCTCCTGTTCTCACCCTGAAGTTGATTATTTTCCGACAACAGCATGTCTTGAAGTGTTTCATTCCTCCAACAATTCCTCTTAATTAATTCAAGAACGACAAAAATCACACTGTTTATCTGTTTAGCGTTGCCGAACTTCCACGGATCAAGTTCTCACTTATGTTACGCAGTCCGAGTTCTGGATTCTGATCGGTCAGGTGAAAAGGTGTTGGTTCATTTTCTGGAACAGTAGCGCGGGTTTATATTAACGCGCTTGTCCTCCGTTTCTATAGTATGGGACGCGTACGGTGGAGGCACCACATAACGTTTTCTGGAAAAGCAGGACGGAGGAGTTTACCCGGCAAGCTGTGATTTTTTTTTATCCTCCCTGATTAAGTTCGAGAGTCTGCTAAGGGACGAGCGTTTATAGCTGCTGTAACGTAAGTGAGAACAGGAACCGGGCTGTGACCTGAACACACACACACACCTGGACCTGTTCTGTGGATCCATGTGGTCCAGTAGAGCTTCCTGTGACACTCTGAAGTCGTCCAGCGGTGACTGATATCGAGACTCGAGCGATCCCTCACGGCCCCGATACCCGAGAGCCTGAGCCGGGGACGAGGGGAGAGGGGACATGGAGGACAGAGAGGACACACTGTCCCCTAAACGGTCCCTCCCTGCCGTCATCACACCCATCGTTCCGAGGAACGGACTCGTCATCTCGCCGTTCTCATGCTGGAAAGGGAGAGGAGGGGAGACATGAATAAAGACAGACAGCACCTAGACAAAAATGAATCAACGTGAACAAAAGTTTATAAAGAGTGAGTGAGAGAAATGGAGGCAGAAGGAAACAGAGAAAGAAAAGGAGGGAAAAAATGATAGAATGGAAAGAATAGACAGATTGATAGACAGTCTGTCTCTCGTTATCCACATGTCTGTATTTATCCATCAGTGAATCACACTAGGTATCGGTCTAGCTATACATCCATCTCTCTCACTCTTTACACGTCTCTCTGTATCTCGACTGGTCTCACTCCCCACATATCCACCTGTCTCACTGCCTGTGGATATAATCGGTCATACTCGTGTATCCGTCTGCCTCACTGTCTACATCTGTCTCTCTCTCTCTCTCTACATGTCTGTCTCATTTTCTATGCATCTTCCTGTCTCACTCTCTATGAATTTTCCTGTCTCACTACATCTCTCTCTCTCTATGCATCTTCCTGTCTCACTCTCGATGCATCTTTCTTATTCTCAAAGCACATTTGTCGGTCTCACTACATCTGTCTCACTCTCGATGACACACAGATCAACATACAGAAAGACCACCAGACAGAGATGGACAGAGACATAGACAGCAAGACAGACATGCACAATGAGAGACAGGTGTTGTGCATACATCCCGTGTGTGTGTGTGTGTGTGTGTGTGTGTACACACACTCACTCTGCCTCTGCTGATATCGACGTGGACGAGCAGAGATGCCAACTCCAGATCCTCATTATAGCTGTTCTTCAGTGGCACGGCCCTGTAACCTGCACACACACACGCTGCATTAATTTAAGAATGACCTGTAACTTATAATTAATTAATAAATAAATATGAAAACACTGTTGTATGATGAGGGCTCTGGAGAAGTTTGAACACTTTTTTTCTTCTTTTCTTTAAAGCAGAACTGAGGTCATTTTTAAACTTGCTTTATTTCTTAATTAACATGTTATTCAATCACGTTTTGGGTTTTAGTAACCTTATATCGTGACTCGTATTGGCGATTAAATATGATACTTATCGGCCTATTCGGTTTTTAGCCGTGTTGAATTCGGTTCGTTTGGTCCACGGCAGGCGTCGCTTATCCGCGTAATCTTCACGAGACTTGTGCGAGACTTTGAAACGTGAAGCGTCAGCCAGGTGTCAGTGCCGCCATTTTGAAAACTGTTTTCCAAACGAAGTATTGCACAAAAATGAGTTTAAATGACGATTACTGCTTACTTTTTTCAAACTTTCCTGATTGCTATCAAAACAAACAAAACTTCCGGCTTGATTACATCAGCATTCGAAAGAGGGCGCGCGCGTCTTTTGACAACATTGGCAGACGTCGGTCACTTTGATTTCCGCTGTACGTTTTACTTCCGTCCTACGATGTCTCGCACAGGTCTCAACGAATCTCGTTTACGCCCGTTGCTTTGACATATGGACTGATATATTACAGAGCATATTTCAAACACTCAGAACTTGCTATAGCAGCGACAAAATAGCGATCAAACATGCATTCCGATATTTAATAAAATGAGAAATAGAATTTTGATCATAAAAAATTTGCCTTCAGTTCTCCTTTAATGTGTGTGTGCTGCAACCCTGAGTGTTACAAAGGCTCTCGATAAACTCAATACATTTTTTTTTTTAATTCTTCACAGATGGACTGAAAATCCAGACCTTTAGTTGTACCATTGGCTTCAGTGTCCCACATAGAGGTCACTTTTTCTTTTTTTTTTCTGTTAACTGAGCCTCTTATTTCATTTCATTTCATTACACTTTGTAGTTTTTTTTAAAGTGCTCTACAAACATTTATAATTTAAACTATGACTTCGAAAAGTCTCAACAGGTCTTGAATCACCCTGAAGGGGTTTATATTTCACGATAATGACCATCTCGCTGTACATCATCTCCCTTATTAAACGGCTACTTGTAAAATAAATCAATAATCTGACAAAAAAAATTTTTGATTTAAAATTGGATTTTATTTTTTAGCTTCTGCAGGGGAAAAAAAAAATTCTACAGTTGGACCTGCATCCGTATCACCATAAACTCTGCAGCCTGTTTAACGTTAAACGTTAATCTGAACATGAAAATTATTATTATTAGAAGCATCGATCATGACGAAATAACGATTTTTCACCACTGGGTGTCGCCAATGAGCTGACGTTATTCATTTGACTACTAAAGCAACAAAATTTACCGGACTTCTGTCTCTGGGTTGATATGATCCGAACCGTATCCATAGCAACCATCCACTATTCAGAAATAACGCACCGTAGAATGTCATAATCGACCAATCAGAATCAACAAAGCCGTGTAATAACTAACAATAATCCTGGAGTTTTAACTTTATTATTTATAAAGCGCATTTATATGTAGCACTCTAAAGCGCTTGACGAATAATATAAAAAAAGAGGCTATGAAATAAATAAATAATAAAGCTTTACATAATTCTACAAAATTCTGAAAACAGACAAAAACTTTCAGAAAGACAAATATCGCTGCTGCCATCAAAAGCTACACATTATAAAAAATTTATAACATTAAAAAAGTTTTTTTTTTAATTTATATATATATATATATATATATATAAATTCTTAAATACACGAGTTTGTTCTCGCTCACTGGTGCTCTGTAAAATAAAATAAAGAAGAAAATGAGAGATAAAAGACGACGGATATTTTATTTCAACAAAAATAAAAAAGAACGAAAGCAAGATGGACAGACTGACGTTTTGGCGGCGTGCCGCACAGGAAGTTGTGAGTGATTCCCACCTGTTTTGAGGCAGTTGATGGGGAAGGTGGCCTGAGCGAGAAAGTTCTGGTCGTTGAACATGTCGATCTCGTACACGACGAAGCGCAGGAAGGAGAACGTGGGGTTACACACGGTGAAGCGGAACGGCTTTCGGGGCCACGTGGGGTTCAGACCGTTATCCGCTGCGCACACAGAAAGAGAGAGAGAGAGAGAGAGAGAGAGAGGAACATGTTCATGAGGAACAATTCATAACCTAACACACACACGACAGGAAGTTAAACTCCTCACCCTCAGAGTCGGTCTTCTGCTTGATGCAGTCATATTCAGCTCCGCAAACCTCGATCTCAATCAGCGGACATACGATGCCCCGCCCATGCTTCGGTAAGTGCCGTGCACCCAACACCTACCACACACACACACACACACACACACACACACACTTAACTTCCCTTCGAAAATCCCAAGACTTGACTCTGGCTCTGAAAATTAACATACATATTTAATAATATCATTAATATCTACATATTTAAATTGCACCGATGCAGTTTTAAGGCACTCAGGCGCTTTATTCTCGTTTTTCCTGAAACCACGGAACAATCCGCGCAATATTTTAACCCCGTTCTCCGTCACAACTGATTCTTAAACCCATTTATTTCCTTCTCAAGTCTTTGTGTCTCTCCGAGTGAGTGTTTATTGCGCTGCAGTTATTTTTTCTCTCATTAATCTGATTTCACCGCGCGGCACTTTATCACCAAACACAGACAACATTCCAAATAAAGAGCGGATTTATACTGTAGATACAGAACACGAACGGAACGCGAGATGATTAACTATTACGTACATATGGAAGAAATTGTATATTAAAACGTCTTTCTATTATGAAGTTTATATTGAGCGTAAACTGAAAAACACCAGAGCAAAATGTATAAGATTCAGGACTAAGATTTAAATTAGAGGTCTGCGCGGGACAGAATTTTCAGTCCCGCTCCCGCATTGTGCAGTCCCGCTCCCGCCCGCTCCCGCAAAGAATTATGATTTTCAGTCCCGCTCCCACCCACGCCTGCCATATTTTGTCCCGCTCCCGCCCGCAAATCCCGCATGATGCAGACGTTCGCATTGTTTCTCACGAAAGTTCCTGTCATTGGCTTGGGGAATTAAACATGCTGAGCTTAGCTGAGCTCTCCACTGACCGATCCTTCATTTATTGTAAGTTTATTGTTTAGACTCTGACATTCTGCTGACACATTCCAAGTTGAGCGCTGCATGCGCTCATGATTGACAGCTCTCGCTTTGATTGACAACTCTCGCTTTGCGCACTCGCACTCCCACTTCCGAGTCTGTGGCGTTATGATTCCAACCGCGATTTCATTCTCCTCTCATATGAAGTGCTGCGCAACCACAACCAGCTCCTCAGATTATACACTGTCTATTTCTAGCTTTAAATTGAACAATCTGTGCGATACACAGTCCTTTTTAATACTAGTTAATACTTTTTTAAATACTTTTTAATACTTAGGACTAATACTCTTGACTTAACGGTAAATGTACCTCTTTTTAAAGCAGCACTTACTTCTGAAGCACTGTGAGCTTCACTAGAGGAGCTCTGCTCTTCTGCCATGATCGGAGATCTCAAACACGGAAGAGCGGAAAGGAATCGGAAACGTACGCGAGATTAGACCACATCCGCAAATTTAGGCATCTTAAAATGTTTTTATTAATGCCAAATAAAATATCCAGCACAAATTATATATGATAGACATAAATTAATAATTTATAAATTTTATTTTAAACACGTTTTTAGTTAGCGGGACTGCAGCTTATCACCTCTCCCGCCCGCATTGTGCACTCCCCCTCCCACCCGCAATGAGCTTTCAAAATTTGTCCCGCGCCGCACTGCTTTGCGTCGGGTCCCGCGGGACTCCCGCGGGAGTGCAGGGCTCTAATTTAAATGATATTACAAATTGCAAAACTGATATTGAGTGTAAATAGAAAAGGTAGGTCAGGAAGATGATAAAAATACACAAAAAGAATTTAATTATGCAAAATTAATTTAAAAAATGCAAAACAAAGAAAAATTAAATAAAAAAAGTGACTTCTGTTAACTTCAGGTGAGAAAACATGGGTGGGGAAAAAAGTTTTATTTTTAAAACGACGCAACACAAAGTTTCAGCACATCGCAGACCCTGATGTTCGTTCGTTCCGGAAATCATTTCTTTTTCCGGCTAATGACCTGAGAATTTATCATCCAATGAAAAACGAGTTCATCGTGACCACGCCCACTGGGTCTCTTCAGGAGGCGTGTTATTTCAGTATGTACCTCGATGACGAGTGTGACGAGCTCGACTCCTCTCAGCGTGTGTCTGTCGAAAGGGTCGAAGTTGTCGTCTCTCATGATGGACGGCTGCAGGACGTAGCCGCTCTTCCCGTTCAGCATAAACAGCGCCTGGTTCATCTGCATGGGCTTATCTACACAGAGAAATTCATCAGCACCTTCCGGCCAATCACAACGCACAACGTTAATTATTAATCTTATTTTCTGTGACCGTCTCCGATTTCGCATCAGAATCCTGGAGATACTCGCCTGCTGTCTGAAAGTTGAGCGCCACCAGCTGGCTGCCGCAAAGCCACATGGGTAACGGGTCGTAGTTGGACGAGTCCAGGCGCTGACCGCGCGGATAGATACGCGACAGCTGAAGACGATTGTACTGCAGGAACTTCTTCCCTTTGACCCGGTTCACATATTTCTCAGCTTTGGTCTCCGGGAATGAGGACATGTCCCTGAAACACGCTCTCTCCGTCCCGATTTCTGTACAACACACACACCATCATCACCAAAAATACACAGTAACATCCATCCAAATGTACTCTCGGAGTTTTTTCTCAATATGCATGGACTTGTTTGTGTCCTCACTTTTAACATCATCTTTCACATTGCTTTCCAACACGAAAGAACACAAGTTTTTTTTTTAAATTAATAAATTCAGAAAGCGTTCTTGATCCTCCTGAACAACAGAGCGGCGTATTCCTTACCGACGTCCTGATGAGCTCGGACTGCATGTCCCATGATTCATTGTGAGATAATTAAGATAACGGCGCACTTGACTCGGACCCATGACATTCTTTTACCTTCATATTTTGGCGAGAAATGAGTCTTACAGCCATAAACTGTTATAAAGCGTTTCCAGGAAGCCCAAAACACTCGAATAGGGTTTGACGTTGGACACTGTGTGCACGTGCACTGATCACACACTCGCCGGAAAGTCCATCTGGAGGATTAAAAACAACGTCCACTAGATGGCACATGAGAGCGAAAATCAATCACAGTCTTCATCAATTTTCTACACGGCAATGCTTCTGTTTAAAACGTTCCGCTTACATTCAAGAGAATATTCATTAATGAAGGAAATCCAGAAAAGTGGTCCACGGCTTTCAGAAAGTGATACGAGAGGTTTATAAAACTCGCACACCGACTGTAATCAGGAACCTGCTCGAACAATGCACGAGTAAATATACGACATCTGGGACACAATGTTAGTTTGTTTACTAAACCGCGAACTCAACAAGTCTCGGTTCTCACCAACAGCATACTTCACAAACACAGGAAGCCCGATCTTCCGGGTCATCTTTTAAAGCTAACGGAGCTCACAAGATAGTGAACCTTGCAGGGACGCGGCGAGCGGCGTCCAACCTAAATCAAACGGGAATTATTTGTTAGAGAGCGACACGACAAAAAGCATCACGGTGCTACATTTTAATAGACATTTCTACGATACGATAAGTTTCAACGCATAAAGGTTTACTTGCCAAAAAAAAAGGGGAGGGGAAAATGAAAAAAAAAGCTGGATTTGATTATATTGTTTAATATCAATTTTTAAATATTTAAATTTATTAAAGGGAAAATATTAATAAGGAAAACACCTTTTAACAAATGACGCTTACAATCAGATTTTTTAAATTTATATATATATATATATATATATATATATATATATATTTTTTTTTTTTTTTTTAATTCTTTTTTTTTTTAAATATCTCTCTCTCGCTCACTTTCCAAGAGGACGGGGCACCAATGATTGTTGCATCACTATAGACAAAGGATCTATAAGATCACATTCACGTGCGTTCACACTTGGAGCGCCTCGAGCTGTCACACGCTCCGCGAGGACGTTCTGGATCCGTTTCCCAGCATGCTTTTCACTAAACTCTTTCAGCACTTACATCCCTCTATCACTCATTAACGACAGTATAACACTAGTTAATAATAATAACAACAATAATAATCTCATCTCATCTCATTATCTGTAGCCGCTTTATCCTGTTCTACAGGGTCGCAGGCGAGCTGGAGCCTATCCCAGCTGACTACGGGCGAAAGGCGGGGTACACCCTGGACAAGTCGCCAGGTCATCACAGGGCTGACACATAGACACAGACAACCATTCACACTCACATTCACACCTACGCTCAATTTAGAGTCACCAGTTAACCTAACCTGCATGTCTTTGGACTGTGGGGGAAACCGGAGCACCCGGAGGAAACCCACGCGGACACGGGGAGAACATGCAAACTCCACACAGAAAGGCTCTCGCCGGCCACGGGGCTCGAACCCGGACCTTCTTGCTGTGAGGCGACAGCACTAACCACTACACCACCGTGCCGCCCCTAATAATAATAATAATAATAACAACAATAATAGTGATAATTGATCATTAAGATTGTTCCGGGACATTGATGTTAGATTAGATGAAGTCTAATCCGTTAATGTTCATGACTAAATTTTCGATACATCTGTATCTCGAGTCTTTATCCAGCAGTCCAAACCTCAGACTGAATTTATTTAGTCTCCAGCTCCGAGATCTCCTGATGTTCTAACAGACAGACGCTCGGTTCTTGCTGTTCTAACAGACAGACGCTCGGTTCTTGCTGCTTTAACCGATTCTTTTCTCTTTCACGCCTTTGTACGCATCACTGCTTTTCAGTCACACCTTACTGCACTGACTCCATATTGGAAGAAGACAAAATGGTGGACAGAGCAGGTCTATGACCCCACCCGAATATCACGCTGTGATTGGTCAACACCGAGTCGGTGACACGCGTTAGGGCCGCCTTTCTTTTTGTGGCGGAGCGCATGAGCCAGGCGCCTGGAAAGCTCTGGAAAATTATTAGTAGGGCGTGGCACACATTCTGGAGGGAAGGGCGTGGCACCCTGGTAAAATAAACTAGCTGGAACACCGTCTCTCACACTCCCTCTCTCTCTCTGTCTGTCTCTCTCCCTCTCTCTTACTCCCTGTCTGTCTCTCTCTCCCACCATCTGTCTGTCTCTCTCTCATTCCCACTCTCTCTCTCTCACTGTCTGTCTCTCTCTCTCACTCCCTCTCTCACACTGTTTCTGTCTCACTGTCTCTCTCCCTCACCATCTCTCTCTCTCACACTGTCTCTCTCCTTCACCCTCACTGTCTCTCTCACTCCCACTGTCCATCTGTCTCTCTCTCACTCTCTTGCTGTCTCTCGTTCACTCTCTCTCTCACTCCCACTGTCTGCCTGTCTCTCTCTCTCACCCTCACTGTCTATCTGTCTCTCTCTCCCTCCCTCACTGTCTCTTTCTTGCTCTCTCCCTCACTCTCTCTCTCCCTCTCCCTCACTGTCTGTCTCTCTCTCCCTCTCCCTCACAATGTCTCTGTCTCTCTCTCTCTCTGTGTCCCTGTCTCTTGCTCACTGTCAGAGTTAAAACTTTTCTCTGTGTTATTTTTCATCTAAAAGAGTTTTGTAAGTAACGTGTAAAAAAGACTTTTCAACTAAAAATATGTTTTTTGTTTCCATGAAATCAGCTGCTTCCAGTCTGATGACTGAATTTGTGATTAAAGTAAAAATAACAAAAGGATACTGGCGCGCTCTCAGCTGTGTGTTGTGACATTTATGACATCATTTATGACATCGTCATCCCGCCCAGCCCTAATCCAAATCACTTAACCTCTAACCCCGCCTCCCAAGCTTCAGACCACACCCCCTCCTTGAGAAGCGAAGAGTTTCTTTAAGAGCGTGTGTCGGAGCTCTTACTGTCCTCGTCGAACGGAACGGGACGGCAGTACACCACCAGGTCCGAGAGCTCCAGCGCGATCTTCTTCCTCCTCTCCATTATCTTCCCTTCTTCCAGCTGAGTGAAGAGACCACACACACACACACACACACACACACACTTTACACTCACGGAACGTCTTTCCTTTAAACAATGAGGATTTATCACACACACCAGATTTAACTTCGGAATTTAAACTTGTGCTTTCATCAGATGTAAAGTTTATTTTACAGTGCCCTCCATAATTATCGGCACCCCTTTTAAAGATTAGTATAGCTGAAATGAATGAATGATAAACCCCCAGCCAGAGGGGTTGGACAGGACACAGTGCATACCGAGTGCCAGTCCCAAGCACAGATAGATCAGGGAGGGCTGCGTCAGGAAGGGCATCCGGTGTAAAACCTACACCAAATCAAAGATGTGGAACAGATCCGCTGTGGCGACCCCGAACGAACAGGAGCAGCCCAGAGAAGATCATTTAAATTAATAGAAAATAATTATTCCTTGATGAGGGATTTGTTTTTCTCTGAACAAATTTATTTCAATTAAAGGTTGGATTTTTATCATTTTTTCAGTGAGAGATGAAGCGATTTCAAAAGGTGATTTTTTTTTAAAGGCCCCCCCCCCCTTTTTTAAACTAATATTTACAAGGGGTGCCAATAATTGTGGAGGGCACCCTCGAGCTGATCAAGTCCAACATTCTGGGTAGCGATTAAAGAAACAACATTCAACAGCCACGAGACGGCCTTCTGTCTGTCCTGATTCCTTCTCTCTCTCTCTCTCTCTCTCTCTCTCTCTCTCTGTGTGTGTACCCCTCTCTGTGTGTACCCCTCTCTGTGTGTACCCCTCTCTCTCTGTGTACCCCTCTCTCTGTGTGTACCCCTCTCTCTCTGTGTACCCCTCTCTCTCTGTGTACCCCTCTCTCTCTGTGTACCCCTCTCTCTCTGTGTACCCCTCTCTCTCTCTGTGTGTACCCCTCTCTCTCTCTCTGTGTGTACCCCTCTCTCTCTGTGTACCCCTCTCTCTCTCTCTGTGTACCCCTCTCTCTCTCTGTGTGTACCCCTCTCTCTCTCTCTGTGTGTACCCCTCTCTCTCTCTCTGTGTGTACCCCTCTCTCTCTCTCTGTGTGTACCCCTCTCTCTCTCTGTGTGTACCCCTCCCTCTCTCTGTGTACCCCTCTCTCTCTCTGTGTACCCCTCTCTCTCTGTGTGTACCCCTCTCTCTCTCTCTGTGTACCCCTCTCTCTCTCTCTGTGTACCCCTCTCTCTGTGTACCCCTCTCTCTCTCTCTGTGTACCCCTCTCTCTCTCTGTGTACCCCTCTCTCTCTCTGTGTACCCCTCTCTCTCTCTCTCTCTCTCTCTCTCTCTCTCTCTGTGTGTGTACCCCTCTCTGTGTGTGTACCCCTCTCTGTGTGTACCCCTCTCTCTCTGTGTACCCCTCTCTCTGTGTGTACCCCTCTCTCTCTGTGTACCCCTCTCTCTCTGTGTACCCCTCTCTCTCTGTGTACCCCTCTCTCTCTGTGTACCCCTCTCTCTCTCTGTGTGTACCCCTCTCTCTCTCTCTGTGTGTACCCCTCTCTCTCTGTGTACCCCTCTCTCTCTCTCTGTGTACCCCTCTCTCTCTCTGTGTGTACCCCTCTCTCTCTCTCTGTGTGTACCCCTCTCTCTCTCTCTGTGTGTACCCCTCTCTCTCTCTCTGTGTGTACCCCTCTCTCTCTCTGTGTGTACCCCTCCCTCTCTCTGTGTACCCCTCTCTCTCTCTGTGTACCCCTCTCTCTCTGTGTGTACCCCTCTCTCTCTCTCTGTGTACCCCTCTCTCTCTCTCTGTGTACCCCTCTCTCTGTGTACCCCTCTCTCTCTCTCTGTGTACCCCTCTCTCTCTCTGTGTACCCCTCTCTCTCTGTGTACCCCTCTCTCTCTCTGTGTACCCCTCTCTCTTTGTGTGTACCCCTCTCTCTCTCTGTGTACCCCTCTCTCTCTCTGTGTACCCCTCTCTCTCTCTGTGTACCCCTCTCTCTCTCTGTGTACCCCTCTCTGTGTGTGTACCCCTCTCTGTGTGTGTGTACCCCTGTGTGTACCCCTGTGTGTGTGTACCCCTCTCTCTCTCTCTGTGTACCCCTCTCTCTCTCTCTCTGTGTGTACCCCTCTCTCTCTCTCTGTGTGTACCCCTCTCTCTCTGTGTGTACCCCTCTCTCTCTGTGTGTACCCCTCTCTCTCTGTGTGTACCCCTCTCTCTCTCTGTGTACCCCTCTCTCTCTCTCTCTGTGTGTACCCCTCTCTCTCTGTGTACCCCTCTCTCTCTCTGTGTACCCCTCTCTCTGTGTGTACCCCTCTCTCTGTGTGTACCCCTCTGTGTGTACCCCTGTGTGTGTGTACCCCTCTCTCTCTGTGTACCCCTCTCTCTCTGTGTACCCCTCTCTCTCTGTGTACCCGTGTGTGTACCCCTCTCTCTCTCTCTGTGTACCCCTCTCTCTCTCTCTGTGTGTACCCCTCTCTCTCTCTCTGTGTACCCCCCTCTCTCTCTGTGTGTACCCCTCTCTCTCTCTGTGTGTACCCCTCTCTCTCTCTCTGTGTACCCCTCTCTCTCTCTCTGTCTGTGTGTACCCTTCTCTGTGTGTGTGTGTGTGTGTGTGTGTGTATATATACACCTCTCTCTCTTGGCCTCTCCTTCCCCCCTGCCTCTCCGCCCCCTCTCTCTGCGCCCCCTCTTTCTCTCTCTCTGCCTCTCCCCCCCGCCTCTGTGCCCCCCCGCTTCTCCCCCCGGCCTCCTCTCTCGGTCTCTCCTTTCTACGCCCTCTCTCGCACTCTCTCTCTTGGCCTCTTCTCCCCCCACCTGTCTCTCTCTCTCTCTCTCTCTGTGTGTACCCCTCTCTCTCCCGCTTCTCCCCTCGGCCTCCTCTCTCTCTCTTGGCTTCTCCTTTCGATGCCCCCTCTCGCCTCTGCGCCCCCTCTATCACACTCTCTCTCTGCCTCTCCCCCCTCCGCCCCTCTCTCTCTGCCTCTCCGCCCCCACCTCCTCTCTCTTGCTGCCTCTCCCCCACCTCTGTCCCCCCTCTCTTTCTACACCCTTCTCTCTCTGCCTCTATACCTCTCTCTCTCTCTCTCTCTCAGCCTCCCCCCGCTTCTGTGCCCCCTTTCTCTCCCTCTCCACCCCCTCTCTCTCGTTCTCTGCCTTTGCACCCCCCCTCTCTCTCTCCCCCTCTCTCGCTCTCCCTCTCCACCCCCTCTCTCGTTCTCTGCCTCTGCACCCCCTCTCTCTTGCTGCCTCTCCCCCCACCTCTGTGCCCCCCTCTCTGTCTCTACACCCTTCTCTCTCTGCCTCTATACCCCTCTCTCTCTCAGCCTCCGCCCTGCGCCCCCTCTCTCTCGCTCTCTCCCCCTCTCTCGTTCTCTGCCTCTGTGCCCCCCTCCTGCTCTGCCTCTGTGCCCCTCTCTCTCTCTCTCTCTCTGCCCCCCGCCTCTGCGCACCTCTCTCTCTCTGCCTCTCTTTGCTTCTGCACCCCTCTCTCTCTCTCTACACTCCTCTCTCTCTGCCTCTCTTTGCTTCTGCACCCCTCTCTCTCTCTCTACACTCCTCTCTCTCTGCCTCTCTTTGCTTCTGCACCCCTCTCTCTCTCTACACTCCTCTCTCTCTGCCTCTCTTTGTCTCTGTGTACCTCTCCCTCTCTCTGTGTGTGCTCATCTGTCTCTCTCTCTCTGCCTCTACGCCCTTCTCTCTCTGCACCCCTCTCTGTGCCTCTCCCTCTCTCTCTGTGCCTCTCCCTCCCTCTCTCTCGCCATGTCCCTCCCCATGTGCCTCTCTCCTGCGAGTCTCTGACCTTTGCCTCTGATGTCATGGTGACCTCACGGATTTTCTGCATCCAGTCCTTCAGCTCCTCCTGAGAACTCGCAGCAACGTCCAGCACGGTGCCCGAGCGTGGAGAACCCATGGGGAGTAAGGAGAAGACGTGTGGACGACTGCCTTTCCCATCAGGCCTCGGCACTGCGGGGGGAGGGGGAGAGGTTTGTCATAATAATGTTAAGTGCTGATTCTCTTTATACTAACAGTCTGTATGTAACACACTCGACCCCACAGCGCTGCTCAACTCTGGGTTCTGATTGGTCACGAGGTGTTGATCAATTTTCTATCCACTTCATTTATGAGCGATCAGTGTGCATCGCCATGACGACCAATCCATTTTTTCCCCCCTTCTAGTCAGTGCTATCCGTCCGAAAGAACGAGTCCGGGTTCCTCCTGAGCAGTGGTTGGCTGGTCCAACGATTCAGTGTGTTTTATACACTGAATAATGAGAGCAGCGTGCCTCGGTTCAGCCTGGACTCTTTACACTACACAGTGTAGCTGCGCTGAAATTAAAACACCCCCAAGAACGTGTACGCGTCTTCACGTCACTCCGTTAACAAGCAGCCCGCGGATGAGCACTCGAACCGGAACTGGACCAAAATACGACTGACCGTGACGCTCCAAGCAAGTTTTCAGACGTCTTCAGAACAGAGGAGTTTATGCTTCTTTGCGGTTTCTTGCTCACGTGCGTAACAAGCTGCGTTTTATTAACTGCAAGACTGGTGAAGGAACGACTGTTTATATCTGCTGTAATGTAACTGAGAACAGGAACGAGCTGTTTCATGTAACAGATAAAAAGCAATGTGCGAGTGTTAAATAAACGAAAACTGTAATTGTTGGGAAATCACTGTGGTGCAAGAGGAAGGGGAAGAAAAAAAAACCACACACTGGGAATTATTCCTGACTTCAGATCAAGAAATGAGATCCCTTACTGGTGTGTGCGCGCGCGTGTGTGTGGGGGGGGTAAGTATTGTGACATCGCATTAAAAAGATGAAGGATTTCCGCGAGAGGGCGCCGTCACATGAGGACGAGGAGATTCTCTGACCTGGAGAAAAGGAAGGACAAACTCACTGATCTGACAGGAAGACACGTCCACACTTCCTCTCAGGAGGTCTCCCAGTGGGCTGTTCTCGGCCGCCTGCAGAGCGCGAGTGTGTGTGAGTGCGAGACAGAGAAAAGAAAACATCAACACACAGCTGAGACCAACAAATAACACACAGCACATGCAATAAACTTCGTCTTCATTAACTATTCTTTAAATTCACATCATTTCAGAACAGAGTTTTAAAGTGTTACTGAACTATAAGTATTTTCCTCTACACTCTGTGTGTGTGTGTGTGTGTGTGTGTGTGTGTGTGTGTGTGTGTGTGTGTGTCCCACTCACGCCTCTGTCTGGTTCCACTGCAGTATGGCTGATCTCTTCGACATAATTAGCAGGAAACCACAGCTGCTTCTTTCCCCCAAAGTCACCTTTCCACCTGAACACACAGCAGCTCAGTTTACACGCAACGAGAAAGGAAATAAAACCAGCTTCGGCTCTCATAACTATGTTTACCACACAACAAAACGTTCATTATGGGATGAAGTTGGTTGGTTTATAACCGAGCAGAAACACAAACAGACTGCACCATATATATATATATATATATATATATATATATATATAAATTCTTGTGTCGTGTCGTGTTTTCCACCTCAACAAATCGCTGCATTGTCTTGTGACATTAACGGTGAGACCAATAATGAGAGACGCATCGCAGTTACAATACATACTTATTCCTTTCTTTGACACCACCACCAACGCATTTATTATGGTGAGACTCTGCTGGGTGCCTGGGGGACAGCAGTGAACCAGCGCTTTCACTTTACACCGCTACTGTAGAGTTACCGTCCAATATCACACTCCGTACGTCACACAGGTGTCTGGTTTCATCTGTCACATCCACACACAGCACCATTAGGACTAATCCCCATGCACCTGTTCCTGATTAGAGCTCAATCACAGCGCAGACATTTATATAAGGACTGAGTAACACACAGACTTTGCGAAAGCCTTGTATTCTGGTTTTGACCCTGTTTGTGTTTTTGGACTGTGAGTATTGTACTCCTCTGATATCCTGTCTGTGCCTCACTCCACCACTGCCTGGTTTTCCACTCAGCCTTCATCTCCGTTTTGGATCCGTTTGCGAGCGTGTTTTCAATAAAACTCTTCCCGTGATTACATCCATCCATCCATCGTCCTTACATGACACAAACTGTCCCTGTCTAACAAGCAAGTGGACTAATAAAACTGTTTTAACTCGTTTTATATGAAACCGTCATGGATATTTTCCGTAAAATGTGTAAGTAAATATAATAATCCCACATTATTTTTAAAAAAAAAAGCAAATTAAAAATAAGCGCTGGATAAAAACCCATCTATCTTATGGAAATAAAGATACACACTTCGTTGCCTGGTGGTGAAGTGTTTGAGAGATACTGTACGTTGCCTTGCGCTTATGATCAGGTTCCCTGTGGTGGGACTCAGTCAGACATCAGGTTGATACATTACAATATTCTATTCAGTATGGAGCGCCACAATGATCAAAAACCCCACCCCTGTGGAGTCTGGCCCAGTGCCCCGCCCACAGCGTTACTGAAATGTGGATGATGCATCAAGTCCAACCAACCAACGCTTCTGTAATCTGGACATCTGATACATTCTGTAACATTATGGTAATTTAATGTGAGCACCGAGTAAGAATTAAACTCTTGTAGCTTTTCGGTAAATGAATATCAGCCCCGAATATCAGTTTTCAGTGTCCTTGATTACTGATGATTGGTATCGGCCCAGAAGGAAACACATCGGTTGATCCCTGTGCCCATCCTGTGCCCATCATGATACAATTCATAAACTAGTTAAGAAGCAGAATGAGCTCGTCCATCACTGGTGATATCACGCACCCTCACTGGAGTTCTTCGTCTCGTCTCATAAAAAAAATTCCAGACCTCATAAAGACTTAACAGGATTGTTTTTTTTTTTTTTTTAAATTGTCCAGACTTCTTAATTCAGTTTTATTGCTAGTTTTTAAAGTCATGAACTGTTTAATATAAAAAAAAAGTGAATTAATGAGGCAGTGTGAAGAAAGTGTGTTTACAACCTCATAAGAAAATATCCATGTCTGTAAGTGGAGCTGCGCGCGCGTGTGTGTGTGTGTGTGTGTGTGTGTGTGTGTGTGTGTGTCTTACCACCCTCCTTCCTGTTTGTCGACATTCTGAATGATGGCGTTTTTACTGAAGGAGAGCTCGTCATCACGCTGAGCCTTATACTCGAACATCGCTTTCACAGTGCACTGCACGCACACACACACACACACACACACACACACACACACAGTGAAAGAGTCAAGATTCTTATTAATGAACCTAAACAACTCGAGATGCTGAAATGAAAAGTTTAATTACCTTAAATGTAGGCATTTGATTGGCTTCCACATAGAAACCTGGGTTCCGTCCCTCATACAGAGAACCATAGTCTGGTTCCTGTGTACACACACACACACACACACACACACACACACACAAAAGAGAGATGGAGGTATAAAAAGACGCAGACACAGACAAGAGTGTAGGAAAGACAGACAGCGGCATGAAGACAGACACAAAGGGAGCAGACAGACAAAAAAGGAGATAGACACACAGATAGACAAGGAGACGGACACAAAGGGGCAGACAGACAGACACAAAGGGGCAGACAGACAGACACAAAGGGGCAGACAGACAGACACAAAGGGAGCAGACAGACAGACAAGGAGACAGACACATAAAGGGAGCAGACAGACAGACAGAAAGGGAGCAGACAGACAGACAAACAAGGAGACAAATTGATACAATAAATGCACAGACATACAAATGATCAAGGCATGTGCGTGCAGATAAATCCACAGACAGACAGACAGACAGATCCTTAGAACACCATTTAAGTTCATAATAAAATGTACAGAGTTCTAGATAATTATAAGATGCACAGTGACTCTCACATGTCAGTGAAGGGGTGTGTGTGTGTGTGTGTGTGTGTGTGTGTGTGTGTGTGTGTTACTCACAGCAGTGCCAATCTTCTCCAGTGTTTCCTCGTTAATGGGGTAACGCAGCTTCATCTTGCGGTACAGTGGGTGTTTCTCATAGTAACTGATCAAATCCACCAAACTGTCAAACTCTGACGTACCGAGAACAACCGTCTGTCCCTCCTGCTGCACCCGACAGTGTTTAATCTTCCCCTCGGCTCTGACAGACAGACAGGTGGGAGGTGGGGGGGAATAATTAATAAATAAATAAATAAAAAAAGTTTTAGTGCTCTTTAATTAAAATAAAGAGAAAGCGATGAAAAAAAAGAGCAGAATTTACCGGAAGGAGATGGCATAGGAATTTAACTCCGTCCTCTTCCTCACGAGGAAGGCTCCATCACGCGGCACCCTCATCAGCATGTTCTCCGCCTGGCTCCGGGTCAGACACGCGTGATACCACCTGCAACACCAACATCAGTACGTGATCCACAGTCCTGTACAAAAGTCTGAGGCACACGTAAAGAAACGCTGCCGACCAAATACGGCTTCAAAATAATGAAATGAAATGTTTCAACATTTAAAAAAATAAATAAATAATACTATAAACAGTAATCAGTGAGCCATAATAAATGAAACAAAAGTCAGTATTTGGTGTGAGACGACCCTTTACTTTAGAAAAAATATATATTATATATAGTAGTCCAGTGAGGTCAGTTTTATGCGGAAATGAGCTGTAGGTTTTACTGATCGTCTTCCAGAACCAGCCCCAGTTCTTCTGGACTACTTCTGGAATTTTCAGTCAGGATTTCGTGCCAATCATAGCACTGAAACAGCGCTGATTAAAGTTATAAATGACATACGTCTTAATACTGATGCAGGCAAAACATCGGTCCTGGTGTTACTGGACCTCAGTGCAGCTTTTGATACTGTTGATCACAACATACTGCTACATCGACTTGAACACTGGGTTGGATTGACTGGTAAAGTTATCAATTGGTTAAATTCATACTTAAAAGATAGAAGCTTCTTTGTTACCCTGGGAAATTGTTCCTCAACGTCAATATCCTTGACCTGTGGTGTCCCCCAGGGGTCGATTCTTGGACCATTACTTTTCAACCTTTATATGCTCCCACTTGGGCAAATTATCAATAAAAATTCAATTTTGTATCACTGCTATGCAGATGACACCCAAATTTATTTTGCTCTATCACCTAATGATTATGCCCCCCTTGAATGTCTCTACCAGTGTATCGATCAAATCAATAGCTGGATGTCACAAAATTTTCTTCAGCTGAACACAGATAAAACAGAAGTAATTCTATTTGGAAAAAAAGATGAAAGACTCAGGATTACCACTATTCTTGACACAAAAGGGATTAAAACTAAAGAAATGGTTAAAAATCTTGGTGTTTTCATTGACAGCGAGCTAAACTTTGACAGTCACATGAAAGCAATCACTAAAACGGCATTTTATCACCTAAAAAACATTTCCAAACTAAGAGGACTTATGTCAAAAAATGATCTGGAAAAACTAATACATGCCTTCATCTCTAGTAGGGTTGATTACTGCAATGGCCTTTTCACAGGCCTGCCAAAAAAGACCATCAAACGACTTCAGCTGGTTCAAAATGCAGCAGCGAGGGTTCTCACACGAACAAAAAGAACAGAGCACATTACTCCAATTCTAAGGTCCCTTCACTGGCTTCCAGTAAGCTACAGAATTGACTTTAAAGTATTGCTGCTGGTGTACAAATCTCTAAATGGTACAGGGCCCAATTACCTCTCTGATATGTTGCAGCGGCCTAACCCAATCAGATCTACCAGATCACAGCAGCAAAATTTACTATTAAAACCAGTTGTTAAAACAAAGTGTGGTGAAGCAGCTTTTAGCTCCTATGCAGTGCAGCTATGGAACCAACTGCCAGAGGACATTAAAAATGCTCCTGCTGTCGGCAGCTTCAAATCTAGACTAAAGACCAAGCTGTTCTCAGATGCTTTCTGTTAAATAATTAATATTGTCTTCTTTACATTTTTTATAATCTTTACTTTCTCTGCATGTTTTAAATTTACTTTAACTTTATTTTATTTTATTCTTTATTCTATTCTGCTGTTTTTTTTCTCATCCTATTTGAACTACTACTTCATTTTATTATTTTATTTTTACTATTGTTTAATTCTTATTATTTTCTTTTAATTCTTTTAATTAATTGTTTTAGAATAAAAATAAAATTATTTTATGTAATTTTATTTCTCTATTGTTTACTGTTTTTGTTTTTACTTCTGTAAAGCACATTGAACTGCCATTGTGTATGAAATGTGCTATATACAGTGGTGCTTGAAAGTTTGTGAACCCTTTAGAATTTTCTATATTTCTGCATAAATATGACCTAAAACATCATCAGATTTTCACACAAGTCCTAAAAGTAGATAAAGAGAACCCAGTTAAACAAATGAGACAAAAATATTATACTTGGTCATTTATTTATTGAGAAAAATGATCCAATATTACATATCTGTGAGCGGCAAAAGTATGTGAACCTTTGCTTTCAGTATCTGGTGTGACCCCCTTGTGCAGCAATAACTGCAACTAAACGTTTGCGGTAACTGTTGATCAGTCCTGCACACCGGCTTGGAGGAATTTTAGCCCGTTCCTCCATACAGAACAGCTTCAACTCTGGGATGTTGGTGGGTTTCCTCACATGAACTGCTCGCTTCAGGTCCTTCCACAACATTTCGATTGGATTAAGCTCAGGACTTTGACTTGGCCATTCCAAAACATTCACTTTATTCTTCTTTAACCATTCTTTGGTAGAACAACTTGTGTGCTTAGGGTTGTTGCCTTGCTGCATGACCTACCTTCTCTTGAGATTCAGTTCATGGACAGATGTCCTGACAGTTTCCTTTAGAATTCGCTGGTATAATTCAGAACTCATTGTTCCATCGATGATGGCAAGCCGTCCTGGCCCAGATGCAACAAAACAGGCCCAAACCATGATACTACCACCACCATGTTTCACAGATCGGATAAGGTTCTTATGCTGGAATGCAGTGTTTTCCTTTCTCCAAACATAACACTTCTCATTTAAACCAAAAAGTTCTATTTTGGTCTCATCCATCCACAAAACATTTTTCCAATAGCCTTCTGGCTTGTCCATGTGATCTTTAGCAAACTGCAGACGAGCAGCAATGTTCTTTTTGGAGAGCAGTGGCTTTTTCCTTGCAGCCCTGCCATGCACACCATTGTTGTTCAGTGTTCTCCTGATGGTGGACTCATGAACATTAACATTAGCCAATGTGAGAGAGGTCTTCAGTTGCTTAGAAGTTACCCTGGGGTCCTTTGTGACCTCGCCGACTATTACATGCCTTGCTCTTGGAGTGATCTTTGTTGGTTGACACCTCCTGGGGAGGGTAACAGTGGTCTTGAATTCCCTCCATTTGTACACAATCTATCTGACTGTGGATTGATGAAGTCCAAACTCTTTAGAGATGGTTTTGTAACCTTTTCCAGCCTGATGAGCATCAACAACACTTTTTCTGAGGTCCTCAGAAATCTCCTTTGTTCGTGCCATGATACACTTCCACAAACATGTGTTGTGAAGATCAGACTTTGATAGATCCCTGTTCTTTAAATAAAACAGGGTGCCCACTCACACCTGATTGTCATCCCATTGATTGAAAACAGCTGACTCTAATTTCACCTTCAAATTAACTGCTAATCCTAGAGGTTCACATACTTTTGCCACTCACAGATATGTAATATTGGATCATTTTCCTCAATACATAAATGACCAAGTATAATATTTTTGTCTCATTTGTTTAACTGGGTTCTCTTTAGCTACTTTTAGGACTTATGTGAAAATCTGATGATGTCTTAGGTCATATTTATGCAGAAATATAGAAAATTCTAAAGGGTTCACAAACTTTCAAGCACCACTGTAAATAAACTTGCCTTGCCTTAGACACTTTGACGGTCACACTCGCTTCATTTCGCACCAAAACCTTTGCACCAGTAGCCTTTGTTATATTTTCCTTTTTAATCTCAAAAGTGCTCTCTTCTAGAATAATGGAATATGCTGCTCAGTTACAAACAACTTTTTTTTTTAATGTCTAGCATTTAATTTTGTGTTGGAAAAAAAGGCAAATGTTTGGAAGTCTAAATGTTTCTGAAATGTTTTGACTCAATAATGTAGAAGTCATAAAATAGAAATCTATAAAGTTTGTATGAAAAAAATGGGTTGCTACAGATTTTGCACAGCACTGTGTGCAAGGAAACAACCATTCAAAAAAAAAAAAGTGGAATCTGGTGAATTAGAGTGAGAAATGAAACAATTAAAAAATTTGCTTAAAATATATCTACTTTAGATTTTAGTTTATTAAAGGTAATGCATTTAGTTTTTTTTTTAAATAAAATTTAGCAATTTCTTTCTACAACCCCGATTCCAAAAAAGTTGGGACAAAGTACAAATTGTAAATAAAAACGCAATGCAATAATTTACAAATCTCAAAAACTGATATTGTATTCACAATAGAACATACACAACATATCAGATGTCGAAAGTGAGACATTTTGAAATTTCATGCCAAATATTGGCTCATTTGAAATTTCATGACAGCAACACATCTCAAAAAAGTTGGGACAGGGGCAATAAGAGGCTGGAAAAGTTAAAGGTACAAAAAAGGAACAGCTGGAGGACCAAATTGCAACTCATTAGGTCAGTTGGCAATAGGTCATTAACATGACTGGGTATAAAAAGCATCTTGGAGTGGCAGCGGCTCTCAGAAGTAAAGATGGGAAGAGGATCACCAATCCCCCTAATTCTGCGCCGACAAATAGTGGAGCAATATCAGAAAGGAGTTCAACAGTGTAAAATTGCAAAGAGTTTGAACATATCATCATCTACAGTGCATAATATCATCAAAAGATTCAGAGAATCTGGAAGAATCTGTGCGTAAGGGTCAAGGCCGGAAAACCATACTGGGTGCCCGTGATCTTCGGGCCCTTAGACGGCACTGCGTCACATACAGGCATGCTTCTGTATTGGAAATCACAAAATGGGCTCAGGAATATTTCCAGAGAACATTATCTGTGAACACAATTCACTGTGCCATCCGCCGTTGCCAGCTAAAACTCTACAGTTCAAAGAAGAAGCCGTATCTAAACATGATCCAGAAGCGCAGACGTCTTCTCTGGGCCAAGGCTCATTTAAAATGGACTGTGGCAAAGTGGAAAACTGTTCTGTGGTCAGACGAATCAAAATTTGAAGTTCTTTATGGAAATCAGGGACGCCGTGTCATTCGGACTAAAGAGGAGAAGGACGACCCAAGTTGTTATCAGCGCTCAGTTCAGAAGCCTGCATCTCTGATGGTATGGGGTTGCATTAGTGCGTGTGGCATGGGCAGCTTACACATCTGGAAAGACACCATCAATGCTGAAAGGTACATCCAGGTTCTAGAGCAACATATGCTCCCATCCAGACGACGTCTCTTTCAGGGAAGACCTTGCATTTTCCAACATGACAATGCCAAACCACATACTGCATCAATTACAGCATCATGGCTGTGTAGAAGAAGGGTCCGGGTACTGAACTGGCCAGCCTGCAGTCCAGATCTTTCACCCATAGAAAACATTTGGCGCATCATAAAACGGAAGATACGACAAAAAAGACCTAAGACAGTTGAGCAACTAGAATCCTACATTAGACAAGAATGGGTTAACATTCCTATCCCTAAACTTGAGCAACTTGTCTCCTCAGTCCCCAGACGTTTACAGACTGTTGTAAAGAGAAAAGGGGATGTCTCACAGTGGGAAACATGGCCTTCTCCCAACTTTTTTGAGATGTGTTGTTGTCATGAAATTTAAAATCGCCTAATTTTTCTTTTTAAATGATACATTTTCTCAGTTTAAACATTTGATATGTCGTCTATGTTCTATTCTGAATAAAATATGGAATTTTGAAACTTCCACATCATTGCATTCCGTTTTTATTTACAATTTGTACTTTGTCCCAACTTTTTTGGAATCGGGGTTGTATTTAATATTAGTATCCTGAGCCACAATTCCTCGATAACTAGAACTGCATGTAAACACGCAGTACGTTAAAATATTGTCTGGAGCTCAACTAAAAGCCTACAGATACACACTGATTTTTTTTTTTTTTACTCAACCTCGCAGTGTGAAACTAATCCCAGCGAGCAGGGCTTCACACTCACTCTTTGCTCTCGTGGGCGTTGGTCTGAGGCACGGGCTCCGTCAGCTTCATCTCAAACTCGTTGCAGCGCAGCGCCACCTGCTGATAGTGTGTGATGAGAGCGAAGAGCGTGTCGAACACCAGGTTGTCCGTCAGGTAGAATTTGGGGCTGCCGGCTTCCTGGCGAGAGTGAATCCTACAGTGCTGAACACGACCTGAACGCCTGAGGGCCAACACACACACACACACACACACACACACACTACATTTTAACATGTCATACAAACCCCTGAATGAGACACATCACGCACTGTGGCCACGCCTCCTGATTTGCATAAACAGTGAATTTTAATACAAGTCAGAATTTCTTTTTTTTTAAACTTGGAACCTTTTCAAACCAATCCAAGTCGCCTGTGGTTACAGGAAGTTAGGAGAGATAGGCCTAACTCCGTCTTCGTAGCATCCATTTCATCTCAGCTAAGTAGCTTATTAATGGGTTCAGCTTGTTTAGCCAACATGACCAATGTATACCGATATAAACAACCTGTGTAGCTCACAAAACATACAACTACATCGATAAATTAGCTAGCGTTAGCTATCTAGGTCACTGAGACCACACTTGGCTAGCTAACTTTGTGTAGCTAACAGGCGAGTTTACGACGTCCTCGATGTTGTAAGTACGAAATGTTACATTTAACATCTCGACAGCAAAATTTGTACAATTTCAGTTTCTTTCCATGTGCTAATTCGTAAGTTGTCAGTAAAATACTTACTGTGACCAAGTAGTGTCAGGTTGCTAGGCAACTCAACCATATAAATGTCATTACCGCGTCTTTTGACGAGCTCCTGAGTTCACATTAAAGGCCTTTACTTTCGCTTGATTAATTCGCATGCTGATGCATTTTTTTCGAACTGTTGAGCAACTTTTTTTTTCCCCCCACAATTTCCTGTCGTATCCGGTGTGTGAACGCCTTAAAAGGGAAACATTTCCTGGACCCCAGTTTGAACTCCTACCAGAACGATAAAGTGTAGTCTCCCACAAACGTCTCGCTCTCCCGCACCAGGAACGATCCGTCCGGCGCGCCGGTCTCCAGGCAGTACTCCGAGAGGAGACGCTCTGCGATCTGACGCCCATCCCGGCCCGCGCCCAGCTTCCCGTGGAACCACTTCTCGCTCACGTGCTGATCCATGCCGTTCCCAACCTGAAGACACGGGATCAGTAGATGGAGCACAGATTTCAGGACGAGCAGCTTCACAAATCTGAGAACGACTCTGGCTGCGTTTCCATCGGCAGATCGAGGTTTGTTTGTTTTTTGCTCACCTCACGGTGCTCTTCCTCATCCTCGTTGCCTTGGTTACTGGTGGTTTCCTCCGAGTAGTAAATCTTGCTGCTCGTCAGGACGAAAAAGTGCGGGTACCACTCCTACACGGAGAAGTAGAGAGAGATTTTCGACAGCTCCGGACTTCAGTTCAAGTGAAAATTCAGCCAAAATAAGAGACGCACGTTTCCGAAATTTGTTCTCTATAATAAACATGTTGAGAAATAAAAGCGGGTTCTCACGTGGTTGATGGGGTCCTCCAGGAACAAGATGCCATTCTTGATGGAGTTGCTGATGTCGTTTTCCGAGTACGGAGTGGACGTGGAGACCTCTTCATACGCACTTCCTTCTGCTAACTTCTTGTGCTGTGAATGTGACATTATTAAAGTTACACAGAGGAAACAAAAGTGAAAAAGGGGAAGCAATTTTGTGGTTAACACGAAACATCAGATACCTCAATACTAATACCACTCAACACGCCACAGGAGTTAAACCATGCCACCATATTTCCCCTGTAATACCATAGCAACCACCAACACATCAGTGATATGGATTTCGAAATGTTACACGGCTCAGCGTTTAAAGATTAAAACGTGTTTAGTTATTGGGCTCATGTTGTGGCAGGTGGTTGCTCGGGGGGTTCCAGTTAATTACTTGGGTGTTCTTTGGTAGTTGGTATGGGATTACAGATGGTTGCTAATTTGTTGCCATGCGGTTGCTATGGAACTCCAGGTGGTTACTTGGGTGTTGCTTCTGGGTTGCTATGGTATTCGAGACTGTCGTTAGGGTAGGATGTTGCTAGTCAGTTGCTATGGTATTCCAGATGGTTACCAAGTTGTTGGTGGGCAGCTGCTATGGAATTCCAGGTGGTTACTTGGATGTTGCTTGGTGATTACTATGGTATTCCAGATGGTTGCTAAGGGGGTCCAGTTAATTACTTGGGTGTTGCTTGGTGGTTGGTTTGGTATTACAGATGATTGCTAAGGTGGTCGCTATGAAATTCCAGGTGGTTACTTGGGTGTTGCTTCTAGGTTGTTATGGTATTCGTGACTGTTGTTAGGGTAGGATGTTGCTAGCCAATTGCTATGGAATTCCAGATGGTTACTTGGGTGTTGTTTGTTGGGTGCTATGGTATTCCATTTGGTCACGAGGACATTGCTTGGTGGTTGGTATGGTAATACAGATGATTACTATGGTATTCCAGATGGCTGCTCGGGTGTTGCTAAGTGGTTGCTATGGTATTCCAGATGGTTGCTAAGGGGGTCCAATTAATTACTTGGGTGTTGCTTGGTGGTTGGTTTAGTATTACAGATGATTGCTAAGGTGGAATTCCAGGTGGTTACTTGGGTGTTGCTTCTAGGTTATGATATTCAAGACTGTTAGGGTAAGATGTTGCTCATCAATTGCTATGGAATTCCATATGGTTACTTGGTTGTTGTTTGTTGGGTGCTATGGTATTCCATTTGGTCACGAGGATGTTGCTTGGTGGTTGGTATGGTAATCCAGGTGGTTGCTTGTGTGTTGCTAGGGATTGCTTTTGGGACCCAGATGGTTGCTAGGGTGTTGGTATGGAATTCCAGGTGGTTACTTGGGTGCTGCTTGTGGGTTGCTATGGTATTCCAGATGGTTGCCAAGTTGTTGATGGGCAGCTGCTATGGAATTCCAAATGGTTACTTGGGTGTTGATTGTGGGGTGCTATGGTATTCCATTTGGTCACGAGGATCTTGCTTGGTATTGTAATCCAGGTGGTTGCTATGGTATTACAGGTGGTTGCTATGGAATTGCAGGTGGTTACTTGGGTGTTGCTTCTAGGTTGCTATGGGATTCAAGACTGTTGTTAGGGTAGGATGTTGCTAGCCAACTGCTTTGGATCTCCAGGTGGTTACTTGGGTGTTGGTTAGTGATTAGTATGGTAATCCAGATGGTTGCTTGTGTGTTGCTAGGTGTCTGCTATGGCATTCCAGATGGTTGCTAAGGGGTTCCAGTTCATTACTTGGTATTACAGATGGTTGCTATGGAATTGCAGGTGGTTACTTGGGCATTGCTTCTAGGTTGCTATGGGATTCAAGACTGTTGTTAGGGTAGGATGTTGCTAGCCAACTGCTATGGCTCTCCAAGTGGTTACTTGGGTGCTGGTTAGTGATTAGTATGGTAATACAGGTGGTTGCTTGTGTGTTGCTAGGTAGCTGCTATGGCATTCCAGATGGTTGCTAAGGGGTTCCAGTTCATTACTTGGTGGTTGGTTTGGTATTACAGATGGTTGTTATGGAATTCCAGATGGTTACTTGGGTGTTGCTTCTAGGTTGCTATGGTATTCAAGACTGTCGTTAGGGTAGGATGTTGCTAGCTAGTTGCTATGGTATTCCAGATGGTTGCCAAGTTGTTGATAGGCAGCTGCTATGGAAATCCAGGTGGTTGGTTTGGAACGCCAGGTGTTTGCTACGGTATTGCAGATGATTACTTGGGTGCTGATGTGGTGGACTTAGCGATTACTCGGGTGTTTCTAGGCGGTTGCTATGGTATTACAGGTGGTTGCTAGTGTGCTGCTAAGTGGTTGCTATTGGGTCCCAGCTATTGGATGTTAGCATGTTACTAGGTGGTTGCTATGTTATTCCAGTTTGGTTGCTATGTTATTCCAGTTTGGTTGCTTGGGTGTTGCTAGGTGGCTGCTCTAGTTAATTACTATGTTACAACAGGTGGTAGCGAGCTGGTTGCTCAGGAATCTTAGCTGGCTACTAGCATGTTCATTCCTACAGGGGGAGACACACACTTTGTAGCGTTGCTACACAGAAACCGTAATTCCAATCTTTCCCAAAACACAACCACACTATTCCTGAATGGGATTTACGTTTGTGGTGAATTTTATAGCTGTCCTGTAGAAAGCGCCTCCCTGAATGAAGAAGAGTTCACTCATCCTGATGAAATCTGCGTCAGGTGTCTGTGGTATTCTCCAGGTGCTCTGCAGGAATCCTGAGCTTAAATTAATACTTTTCCCATAATCCCTCTTCACTGCTGAACGACCAATGAGCGCTCACCTTGATCAGAATCTTCCTCTTGAGCTGATTGGGTGATGGAAGTCCGTCCGCAGAAATGTCCACGGCTTTCGTCAGGAGCATTTCACCGAACACCTTCTTAAAGAAGGTCGCCATGTTCCTCTGCTGCACGATGCTGCAGTGGTCCTCGATGGAGAGGATTATGGGAAATCTAGAAGCACAAAACATCGGAAACAAATCGACTGAAACACAAAACCACAGCACCACAAAAAGCAACACGGTAAAGACGATATTTGTTGAAATCGTCACACTAAAAATGATAACCGCTTTTTAAAAAAAAAAAATTCATTTTAATCAAAACACAGAAACAAACAAATTGACTGCAAATACTGCAGGTGAGGCGTGAAATTCCTCATATTTTATTAACTTTATTGTTTGATGATAAAAAAAAATTGTGACATAAATAACTTGGTGTTTTTTCCCCACATCAAGAATACAATAGAATTCAGTTGTTTTTGGACTTCTTACACAATTAACACACACAATACCTACTGCCCCCTGCTGGATATGACCTGAACTGCAGTAATTAAAAAAAATACTTAAAATCATGGATTATATCTAAAATATATATATAATATATCAAAGGATCTTTAACAGGATTAAAAAAGATCATATTAACTGGAAACTTGTTTTTATTTGGCCCATAGCTTTAGTATGTTTTTTTTTTAAAACTGCTTTTATATTTAATGAACTGGTGTGTGTAGTTTATAGTATCAAATGTTACTGTGCATGTTAACTTTTAAAGTGTATTAGCAGTCTCACACACACACACGGGACTGCGCGTCAGTGCAGTTATACATCATGTAATCACTCACTCGGACGTGACGAACGCGTGCTCTTTGATGGTCGTGAGAACGTCGCCGAACTTGATCTTGGTGGTCAGGGTGTGGCCGTGATAGATGACCGGCATCCCATCAGGACCGTCCCAGCAGTCCACTGCAACACACACACACACACACACGATTTCCACAGATCAATAACACACACAGGCTGAGCAGGTTACTGGTGATACTCTGTGTGTGTGTGTGTGTGTGTGTGTGTGTGTGTGTGTGTGTGTGTGTGTGTCCAAGTTTGACCTGACTTTTGTTTTCTATTTATTTAAAAAGTTTCTGACTGCAAAGTTGAATTCTGGGCAAAATGTCCTATTCCGTGTATCCTGTGTGTAAATGTTAAAAGCTTAAAAGCATCCCGAATTTTACAATTCCGGAGATCGCCGAAGCAAGCGAGCAACAATATCACGTCACGTGACCACCGTGGGGCGTGTCTGTCTGACCCACTTTTAACGAAAACAAGTCGGCATGGGCGAACACGGCGGACTCGGCTCTCCCTCCAGAGGAAAAGAAAAGGAAAGCCTTCGGAGTGAGCGCAACTGCAAGACAGAGCAAGCTTCGAGAGACGACGCGTCATTTTTCTGGACAGATAACGAAACCATTCTAGCTAGCGCTTAGCTATCTTACCCTTAGAACCCATGAGCTCGACTCCACGGTAGCAATATGGCATGGAGTTCTACACCTAAATGTTCTGATCTTACAGAGAAGGAAACGAGAACACAAAAGCAGGAACAGAGAAAGGATCTATTTATTCGTCTTTTGTTTGACGGATCTATTCGCGAACATCGACCGCAAATTACACAAATCCCTGCGACTTGCGACGGTTTCCTGGAGGCGTCGCCATCTTGGTGTGACGCCGTTCCATAGTTATGCTAATTATTTAAAACTCCTCCCTGTTTCCGTAGGGCCGTACCATACTGTTTACCGCAAGAGGGAGGAAACGGAGAAAAGCGACCCTCGGGAGATCAGAATGATCACAACTCGTTCGCGTGATACTGTTCTTGCGAGACAGAGGAAAATACCATGCACAATAAAAAATAAAAATAAATTTCATGTAGCTTTGCAGTCAGCACTTTCAAAGGGGAAGAAAAAAAAAAGTGTCTTATTTTTAACCTTGACTTTAAAAAAATAAATAAATTTGTTATTGTATTGGTATTAATATTTGTCGTTTTTAAATTTTAAATGGTGCTTCACAAACAAAACTGGAATCAAAACATGGTGCAGGTCACATGATCATGTTCTCAGCACAATAGGTTTAAAAATAGTGTGTGTAACTTGCATCATGACGCTTCATTATATTAATTTATTCATTAATCACATACTCGGCTTGGTTATTAGTTGAGAACGATGGATTTTATGGCATGAGCTGCTATGAAAAGCCTCGTCTTTGCTCCAGCATTGCTTGTAGCATGTGTGTGTGTGTGTGTGTGTATGTGTGTGTGTGCTCACACTCAATGCATCTGCAGCCCATCCTCAGGCAGCGGGCGTACGCCTCCAGAGATGACTCGCTGGAAAACTGGTCTCCCGTCAGGTAGCTAAAAACAGACACTTGCGTCAGGGCCAGGAAATGTGTGTGTGTGGTGTGTATGTGTGTGCTGTAGTAAAACACTCTCCTGCACACCCACAGAGTGCTCTCTCTCTCTCTCTCTCTCTCCCTCTCTGTGTTTACACAACAATCTGCGCTTTATCACACTAAATCTGACTCCGCTGAGAGCTGAACAACACTTAACCAGGGTGTACAAACTTTCATTCAAACCATGTTCCAGGATTGTAGCTCCCAAAGCATCATTAAATTTCCTGTTAGAACAATTTTATACTCCGTGTAATAACATTCGACGTTTATTGACGTTTCCAGAAATACAATCTCAGCTTTTTAATACTGAAAAGGGAAAAAAAACAACAACAATAATAATAAACAACATTACTCCAACATATTAAAGAATTATTTAAAATTCACAACAGGAAACTCTCATCGCTTTATTATTACTACTATGATAGCGTCATCCACATCAGAGTCCATCTCATCACCTGAGGGTGTGATAAACACCCTCGCGATGTTTAAACACGAGCCTGATGTCTGTTCCCGTGAACGCTGATCGAGGAATAATCACTAAGTGCTCCTTCTGTGTTTTGATGATGCTTAGAATCAACGGAAGACGTTTTGCCAGCTGCAGGACGGATCAGATTTACGACAACTTGTTTAAAGCTAGACGACCTTTCAGATTTTTCAAGCATAGGTCATAAAAAGAATTTCCCCCGACACCTGATTATTTCTGTTTAGTGGACTGAAAGCGACTGAATTTGAATCGCAGACTTCTAATCTTTTTTTTTTTTAAATAGAACAATTAATGAATTTAAGGCCACATGGCCCTAAATTCTCCGCTATGTTTTCCTGCTTCACCATGACCCAATACAAGATACTATATCATGCGGTGGGCTTTCGTCGTTCATGCAAGGCATTGTGGGATACGAATTTGAAACAGGAGAGAAAAATGGAGGACGTGAGTGTGCGAATGAAACGTGAAAGAGCGACTACAGTAACAGAAAGAAAGTGAGAAGAAAATATGTTATGTTATATACGAAGGAAAGGAAACGCAGGAAATATCAAACTAATAAATATCTGCGGTCAGCGAGCACCTCGGTGTGATCAGCTGTTCGTTTAGCGACAGAATGATGGAACTGTCAGTGCACGCTCAAAGGGAAACCTGTAGATGGCAGTAATGCGACACTGTGGACGCCAGCTGCCGTAAAACCCAAAAGAAGAAGGAGGTAAACCTGCGCATGCGCACACGGACTTCCTCTGTCTGCTTGACTGCACGAAGCGAGAGATTTCATGCACATTATTTGCTTTAATCCGCTCAAATTAAATAACTTCCCAGCCACAGAATGGCCTGATATTTTGTGAGATATTACAGAAATAAACAGATATCACAATCACCACATTTCAGACGGAACTAAATTTCACCGATTTTATGAAATCGAAATGCCGTCCAGCTTTAAGGCGAACAGTTCTGGATGGTTACACTGTTTATCGCGATATTCTCAAAAGGAAAACTCCCGAACACACAGGACTGGAAAGAATGGCTACGTACAAGATGATCAGCGAATTCAAGACGGAACTAAAAGAAGAACTTAAAAGGTTAAAAGACGAATTAACACATCAACCGGCAGCTGATGACTGAGCAAACCGTACAGGAGACTCGCGGAAACATCGAGTCGGAAAGCTAACGCCGTCCTTCTGCAGACGGTGCAGGAAAAGCAGGAAGTAATACGATCATCAGGATCATCGAGTCAGCAGATCTGACGCAACTTCGACATCATCGTGATGGTCTACAGTCCTGTGCAAAAGTCTTAGCCCCCCTAATTTTTTTCCCCCCCCATACAAACTTTGTTACAGATTTATATTTTACGACGTCAAACCATTCCAAACGTTTGTGGTTTTTTTCCAGCGCAAAATTAAATGATATTTTTGAGATTAAAAAAAAAGAAAACATAACGAAGGCTACTGGTGCAAAAGTTTTGGTGCAAAATTACAAACCGAGTGTGACAGTCAAAGTGTCCAGAAGAACTACGGCTGGCTCTGTAAGACGCTCAGTAAAACCTACAGCTCAGTTCCGCATAAAACTGTTACCGTTATGAAAAAAAGCAGTCAATGATTTCCAGCGTAGTCATCGAGTCAAGTCA
>NC_083581.1:4550036-4560036 GCF_027579695.1 Neoarius graeffei
GTTATAATCAGTTAAAAAAAAATACATTGTGTATAATAATGAAACTAAGAGCTCTGAACTGCAGCTGGCACGAGCCAACGAGAGACGCACAAAACCTCACGGCTAATTTTAATTTATACATAAAGCAAAATTCACTGAATATTTAAAAATATAGTTAATTCACTGAATATTTACCTTAATTTTTTTTTTAAATTATGTTTCACTTCAGAAAAGCATAAATAACAAATTAAGACAGAATAAATAATAAAAGTAAAGAAATAAAAAGCGTGTGACCTTCGAAAAACATACAGTGGTGCTTGAAAGTTTGTGAACCCTTTAGAATTTTCTATATTTCTGCATAAATATGACCTAAAACAACATCAGATTTTCACACAAGTCCTAAAAGTAGATAAAGAGAACCCAGTTAAACAAATGAGACAAAAAATATTATACTTGGTCATTTATTTATTGAGGAAAATGATCCAATATTACATATCTGTGAGTGGCAAAAGTATGCGAACCTCTAGGATTAGCAGTTAATTTGAAGGTGAAATTAGAGTCAGGTGTTTTCAATCAATGGGATGACAATCAGGTGCGAGTGGGCACCCTGTTTTATTTAAAGAACAGGGATCTATCAAAGTCTGATCTTCACAACACATGTTTGTGGAAGTGCATCGTGGCAAGAACAAAGGAGATTTCTGAGGACCTCAGAAAAAGCGTTGTTGATGCTCATCAGGCTGGAAAAGGTTACAAAACCATCTCTAAAGAGTTTAGACTCCACCAATCCACAGTCAGACAGATTGTGTACAAATGGAGTAAATTCAAGACCATTGTTACCCTCCCCAGGAGTGGTCGACCAACAAAGATCACTCCAAGAGCAAGGGGTGTAATAGTTGGCGAGGTCACAAAGGACCCCAGGGTAACTTCTAAGCAACTGAAGGCCTCTCTCGCATTGGCTAATGTTAATGTTCATGAGTCCACCATCAGGAGAACACTGAACAACAATGGTGTGCATGGCAGGGTTGCAAGGACAAAGCCACCGCTCTCCAAAAAGAACATTGCTGCTCGTCTGCAGTTTGCTAAAGATCACGTGGACAAGCCAGAAGGCTATTGGAAAAATGTTTTGTGGATGGATGAGACCAAAATAGAACTATTTGGTTTAAATGAGAAGCGTTATGTTTGGAGAAAGGAAAACACTGCATTCCAGCATAAGAACCTTCTCCCATCTGTGAAACATGGTGGTAGTAGTATCATGGTTTGGGTCTGTTTTGCTGCATCTGGGCCAGGACGGCTTGCCATCATTGATGGAACAATGAATTCTGAATTATACCAGCGAATTCTAAAGGAAAATGTCAGGACATCTGTCCATGAACTGAATCTCAAGAGAAGGTGGGTCATGCAGCAAGACAACGACCCTAAGCACACAAGTCGTTCTACCAAAGAATGGTTAAAGAAGAATAAAGTTAATGTTTTGGAATGGCCAAGTCAAAGTCCTGACCTTAATCCAATGGAAATGTTGTGGAAGGACCTGAAGCGAGCAGTTCATGTGAGGAAACCCACCAACATCCCAGAGTTGAAGCTGTTCTGTACGGAGGAACGGGCTAAAATTCCTCCAAGCCGGTGTGCAGGACTGATCAACAGTTACCGCAAACGTTTAGTTGCAGTTACTGCTGCACAAGGGGGTCACACCAGATACTGAAAGCAAAGGTTCACATACTTTTGCCACTCACAGATATGTAATATTGGATCATTTTCCTCAATAAATAAATGACCAAGTATAATATTTTTGTCTCATTTGTTTAACTGGGTTCTCTTTATCTACTTTTAGGACTTGTGTGAAAATCTGATGATGTTTTAGGTCATATTTATGCAGAAATATAGAAAATTCTAAAGGGTTCACAAACCTTCAAGCGCCACTGTATATTAATAAAATAAATAATTAAATAATAGTTATTTAATTTAAATAATTTGTTAGTTTATTAATTAAATGATAGACTTAATTAATAAATAAAATTATATTATATATTTTTTAATGAATTCAGAATTCCAGTATTTAACTCAACAAAAATATTTCCAGTCAAGATTTTTCAACACTATACCTGATAAAATCATACAAACCAAAAAAAAAAAAAAAAAAAGTTGCTCATTTTCACAGAAATAAACCGTAAAACTCAGATCTGAATGAAATGTCCAATCAGGATTCAAATGAGGTGTTTCTTTGGACTAAATCTGAATGATCTGATGTAGGCGCGCGCGCGTGCGTGTGTGTGTGTGTGTGTGTGTGTGTGTGTGCTACCTCATCCTGACAAAAGTAAGGCTGTTCGATCTCCCTCAGTGGATCCTTCAGGTAATGAAACATGAACTCCTGAACCTTATTACTGTCTGTAGCCCAGCGCTCCTGAAAACACACACACACCAGATCAAACACTTCTACAGAGGTAAATATTATAAAGTGTTAAAGTGATATTTGATATCCACCAGTGCATGTTTAAAGTCTTTTCATAACCGAGCCTCCAAAAGTTTAAAAAGTTAAAAAGCATTGTGTGACATCAAGACCTGATTTCATTTCCCGGCCAATCAACTCGCACGTTTTGGGACAAGCAAGCTAAACAAACATGGATGATAAAGTTCTGCTCTTGTTAAATTTAACTCATGACATTTTGAATCGACAAAATTCCAACGTTGTGATCAGTAACAGCGTACGTGTGTTCGGGACGTTATGCGCGTGTGCCGTATGTGACACAACGTCCCACTTTGACCAACTCAAAACACTATTTCCTGCCTCCGAACCGAGAGGACAAGTTCACCAACAGTAGCTTGGGCTGGTTGTTATGGTAACAGCAATAACGGCGTGAAAGGCACTACGGCTAGTGATTTTACCGCAAAACAAAAAACAAAACAACGGAACCACGACAGGAGCGTCATAGATGTCTGTAGATTTTAACGCTGTCTGTAAACAAACAACTAAAACGCAATAATAAACATGTCAATAAAATTAATTCAAATGCTCTCGGTACATCTTGACTTTTATTCGTTTCTGTAAAATACCAACAAATTTACAGCGATTTTTTTTTTAAGTACAGATTAAACTCACTGTTCAGTCAGAAGAAAAGGTGTTGATTCATTTTCTAGAACAGCGGCTCTGACAGTAGCGCAGGTTTATATTAACGAGCTCACTCTAAACATTATCGTTTCTATAGTAACAGCTCGTTCACAGGGACGTGTACTCAGTGGCGGGGGAAAAAAACAAAACAAAAACACGTGTAATCTTTGATATGGTGAAGGAGAAATGTAACATTTCTGCAAGGAGTCTCCAGTGTCAGCACGCTGTAACCAAGTTTACGGTTTTTGGCGATTTATCAGGGTTATGACAAACGGATTTTTTTTTTAAATTTGCTTAGAGGTTACAGGAAGAGAGACGACAAAAAAAATAAATGCACAAAAAAAAATGCAAGACAGACAAAAAGACAAACCCAAGAATGACCAGGGAGACAGAATAACAAAAAAAAAAAAAAAAAAGGGCAACTCATACAATGATCATGTACAGAAAATGTTTGGTTTTATTCGAGAAGAAAGACAAGCTGATGAGGGAACGACTGTTTATAGCTGCGATAACAAAAATGAAAACAGGAGCCAATTTGTTTTACACCATTAAATATATAACTATAAACGTTAAACATCAAGCATGATGCGTCCTTCTTTAATAATTCCCCAAATGATGGTGTAGTTTTAAATGTTCTCACAGTTTGAGACTGATTTGCATCTCCAAGCCACATTTTGCAGTCACTGCTTGCAAAATACGATTTGCCAAAAAGATAAGCGAACTTTTGAGTAAACCGTTTTTAATCAGTGTACAATCTGTGGAGAAAGCGAGAGAGAGAGGAGAGAGAGAGAGAGAGAGAGAGAGTGTTTTGCAAAAACTGAAGAAAACATTGTCTCACCTTCTGACAGTCGATTAGAAAGTGCTGGAAATCCTCCAGTTTGATCCTCTGCTCGGGTCTCTCGATAAAGCTGCCAACAAGTCATGAAAATAAATGAAAGATTAGAAGCGAGAGCGATAGTAATAATAATAAAAAGAAGAAGAAATACGTTTATTCTATTCTATCCACATTCACTGGATATGAGCAATCGCGCGCTCTGATTGGCTACTCTACTACTAGGATATCAGCTCATATACCATGAGGAGAGAAAAACAAAATGGCAGCGTGCATCAAGTCCGATATCACTTGATCAAGTATTTAAAAGAAACAGAAGTAGATAAAAGAATATAGTCTCCCCTAAATATCTCCTGTTCCACACTCCGGCCCGGTCGGTGGCGGTAATGCACCTTTAAGTTGGTTTGCCAACCGCCAAAAAACCCTAAAGAAGAACAATAATAATAAAACGGCGGAGCGTGTTGCTGAACCAACCAGGGACGAAATAAAAACTCGACTCAAAAATAAGACCCCGAAAAAAAAACCACACAAAAAAAAAGCAACAAAATATGGAATAAAAGTATTTGATGGTAAGAACTTCTTTTTCTTCCCCAAGAATTATCATCGCATTTTTCACAAATTGCTCCTGTCATTTCGCTGGTTTGTTTACATTCTAAGCGGAAATGGTTTTGTCAGACATTTCGTATAAAGTTTTTATTGATCGAATTTGCAAAAAATAAAAATGTCGTGTTTCTCAAAATCCAGTGAACGTGGATAGAATAAAACAGTTATTCCACTCAATCTTATCGTACATGGATTATAGACAACTCGGTGCTACGCGCCTCGTCGGCTATCAGCTCATGTACGACTCGATTTCGTGGAATAACTGTTAAATATATATTCCATGAAAATTCAACTGTACAGTTTTCAAAAGCACCTACCTAATAATTAACAGATTATCTATCAAACTAACTATCAATTAAAAAGAGGGATAAAGAGAGAGCGTACCTTTGAAGGAAAGGAATATCCATCTGAGAGAGAGAGAGAGAGAGAGAGAGAGAGAGAGAGAGAGAGAGAGAGAGAGAGAGGTCAGGATTAAGCTAACTATTAATTCTGAATTAATCCAAGCACGTGGGACGCACCGACATCGATACGGATACTGGTGTTGAGTAGATGTGATTTTCTGTTCATTTACTTCCAAAAGAAATGCTCTGGAACCCAGTTTTTACTCCTGTGTGATGAAACCCTTGTGAATCTACAGCGATTTGGACCTTTTTCACGATCATTCATGACAATCAAAACAAACCAGAGTGGGAAAGAGCGCTCTGGGAAAACGATCCTCCAGTACAATACAAGTGATGAAACATCGTAAGCATTAAACTTAGCGCAGTGAGTTGATCGCTAGCTGAAAACACTAGCCAAGTGAGGAAGGGAAAAAAAGTCAGAATTCGTAAAAACGTTCCAACAATCAGCCGCCACGATCGAAGGATTCTGCTACGATGGAAACAGGAAACTGGATAGCTTCTCTTTTCTGATGTGCAGCCCGACTGAACTAGCCACGAATGTCCGAAGTCAGGACAAAATATCAAACACACTGATGTATCGACTACTGATCATCGATGTGTTCAAATTAGACGCCTGATCCGCACTGCTTTCCAGTTCCTTCTTTCAGCCTCCTGTTTAATGTTGGCTGGAATAACTGCTTTCAGAGACCACAAGGGGGCGATATAAAACAAACCTTCAGCCTTGTGTAGATATTACTAAGTTACCTTGATCACCAGCTCACTTTTGCGCTGTGAATTTTTTTGGTGCATGTAAATTCACAATACAGCACCACCTAGTGGTGCTTCCATGTATGACAATGGATACCGATTATCGCAACTTAGATAATTAAAAGGTGAAGAAATGTCAACTTTGACTTGACAGATATTTATGAATGGTGTTGCAGAGATATCTCCTGAAGTTAGGATGCTAACCAGCTAGCATCAAGACAATAGTGAGGCAACACGGTGTCAACATCGTGAACGTGCGCATTTGGATTTTACTTATGGACTGGATAGTAAAACATCAAACTCCTTTGTCAAACTCAGGGAATCTTCAACGAGGACCCTGGAAATGCTTGAGCAAGCCTACGGCAATGAAGGAACGATCCAAGAGAGGTGTTGAGTGGTGTTCGTGTGTCAAGACGAGCAGAACGTCATCCTCCAGTGGCCTCCTGCCCATATGAAAGCTCGAATGCCACTCAAAGCACCCCACCTGACTGTTTACACCAAATTCAATACTCGAGAACATTCCAGAGATAGAAGTAATGACTTACAGAAGTATCTGATTGGTCAACTGTCACAATGAGGAGTCAACCAAGATCTTAGGAGAAAAATTATGGACCTCCACAAGTCCAGTTTGTCCCAAACAAGAACAAATTTTTCCAAGTATAAAAATCTTGGGAGCACGAAGATACTGCATCGGTCAGGAAAGTTAACCCCCAGGATGAAGGAACCAGTCTGAAAGGTTCAACTGAATCCCCAAGAAACAGCAAAGGAACTGGTGAAGGATTAGAACCTGGCTTCGGGTTCCGAGGTGTTTCCATCCAGCCATCATCATCCACTTGGCTTTACCGTGGCACAACAAAGAAGCACCTACTCCAAGACTGGCACTTAAAAAAGCCAGACTGAAGAGTGCAGAGGAAACAAAAGTTTCACTGTTCGGACAAAAGCCTGGAAAAGTGTGAGGCTTGTAATCTGAAGTGTGAAGCATGGGGGTGGGTGGTAGCATCCCGTTGTTGGGGTGTTTTGCTGGAAAAGGAACTGATCCTGATACACTTCAGAAAAATCGATGACCTCATGAGGAAGGAGGATGGATTATCTAGAAATACCAAAGCAACACCTCAAGACATCAGACACAACTGAGACTTCCAGCAGGACGCCGATCCGAAACAAGGCCGTTTTGTTAGAAATTTAAAAGACAACAAAGTCCTGAAGTGGCCGTGAATCACAAAGCCATGAACCCGAGTTCCAGATTAAGTGGGACGTGGACTGAAATGAAAGAAGGTCCACAAACCTGACCGAGTTCCACCAGTTCTGTCAGGAGGAACAGCCCGTCAGAAGCTTGTGGAACGCCACAAGAAGAGTTCAAGCGGTTTAAAAGGCAACACCACAAAATACTAATTCTTGCTGCCTCAGGAGGCTGTCGAACAAGTCAGCAAGGCACGAGTACCATTTGGAACAGACGGAACTCTCGGCTCCTGTATTATATTGATGGCAACATTGGTGAATCCTCAATGTTAGCCATGATCCGTGCAGCAGCTCCTTCAAACAGCAGAAAAGACAGCGGACTGAACCTCACAGAAAAGTGATTTTGTATCCAAACGGGCTTCCCCCCCCACACACTCAGATTTTTTGAAAGGTTACCCAGAAATAAACATTGTACTCGCTCTCTTCTTATGTCTTAAAACCCTGTGACTGTGACCAGATAAATTTGTTTTGTATGATTCAGGTGACACGGCACCGGATTCAGGTGAATCTGATAAAATTGTTTATCGTTTCGGCCTGGCGTCCACACGGCCCCGGCGTTTTGGGTGCCCCAAAACGAAATCTTTTGAGAACGGGTTCCAGAGTGAAAAAATCTGGCAACGGCGCCGTTGCGAAGTCGTCTGGATGAGTAGAACGGATTTGTTTACGATGACGTCACAACCACATGACTGTCAGTGCTGTCAGTGTAATGAACTCGATGCGAGTTGTCAACAAATCCTATAACTTGGTTCATGAAACGCCCTTACAAAATATTTTCACTGTGAATATTTATTGTGTAATGGTGCAAAGTGAGAGAGAGAGAGTGAGTGAGTGAGTGAGAGAATAGCCCTTAGGGCAGAGTCTTTAGTCCAAACACTGCGGAAGCAGTACCAAACCGCGCACCGCCCGTGCGCTTTCCAAAAACAAAAACAATCCTGCCAGCAAACAAAGGAAAAAAAAAAAAAAAAGGAGCGATCTCACCTCTTCAGATGTTGGTTTAAGTCTGACAATACATTCCTCAAAAAGGGCGTAGAAGAACAAAGTAATCCATCAACGTGTAGCATTCAATTTATTCCAGACCATTAAAGAATTCTGGAGGATATCAGAATGTTGGCGTACCGGCTTCCATCTACCCCCGTTCATTCCTCTTTCCGTGTCTTTCGTTTTACGCTACTGATTAATAATCAAAACTTTATGTGGCTAATGCTACAGAAGAAGGGGTTTATGTGCATGCGTCTACTTCTTTTGTTCTGGTGTCTCCGATGGGACCGTCTTACAGCGCACGTAGAGGTGTGGCATGTGTATTGCATCGTTTTCAGCAAGCGTTGTGTTGCCATATGAACCTGAAATTTTACTGATCCGTTGCCCATGTGGATGCGATATTTAAAAAAAAAAAATCTCGTTGCCGTTGTCGTGTGGATGTAGCCTTAGAAAAGTTGAATACATGGATCACTGTCCCATTAAACATTTGGCATAAACAACTTAAAAATAGGAAATTTGAAAGAAATGTACAAATATTACGGCGGGTTGCATACGACACTGAATTTATCCCAGCAAAGTTAGACAGCAGGTTTAAACGCTGGAAAACTAAGGGTATCACCTCCGACTGTATGATCTCATCTAATAAATACCTAGACTGCTTTCAACGGTTCAAAGAAACCTTTCATTTGGAGAAACGGGATTTTTTTTAGATATCTTCAACTGAGAAATTATTTCGATAAGAATATTAAAGCTACCGGAGAGGCCGGCATGACTCCGAGAAAGATATTTATTGATGCATATAAGGGTAATAACAACAGGAAAATAATTTCCAGGATTTACTCATCAGGGCGGCACGGTGGTGTAGTGGTTAGTGCTGACACCTCACAGCAAGAAGGTCCGGGTTCAAGCCCTGTGGCCGGCGAGGGCCTTTCTGTGTGGAGTTTGCATGTTCTCCCCGTGTCCGCGTGGGTTTCCTCCGGGTGCTCCGGTTTCCCCCACAGTCCAAAGACATGCAGGTTAGGTTAACTGGTGACTCTAAATTGAGCGTAGGTGTGAATGTGAGTGTGAATGGTTGTCTGTGTCTATGTGTCGCCCTGTGATGACCTGGCAACTTGTCCAGGGTGAACCCCGCCTTTCGCCCGTAGCCAGCTGGGATAGGCTCCAGCTTGCCTGCGACCCTGTAGAACATGATAAAGCGGCTAGAGATAATGAGATGAGATGAGATTTACTCATCACTGCAATTAGACAGAGGTCTCTCCACAACATACATTAAATCTAGATGGGAAAAGGAAACCAACATAAAACTGACCAGTGATGAATGGTCAAATATCTGTAAAAACTAGTTCTGATCTTTGGAGGGAGTTTGCCTGGAAAAATATTGTAAGGTTTTTTAGAACACCCAAAATAAAAAAATCACAAACCCAAAACCCTGAACACAGTCAATGTTGGAGAAAATGTGGTAATATGTCTGCGGGTCACTTTTTTTTTGGGAGTGTCCCGCTTTAGCCCTGTTCTGGGCAGATGACAGAAATTAGATTAATAACTGGCCTAAAGATTGCTTTCAATTTCAGCACCATATACCTGGGTAACCTGCCATCAGGACTGGATAAACATGACCAATATTTGCTGCAAATATTACTGGTGAGCAGTAAAAAATCTATAACCAGGAAGTGGCTGAGTAAGGCGCCCCCAACAGTCACGGAATGGATCGAAATAGTGAAAGAAATTCACACTATGGAAAGAAATGACCCCCTCTCTAAGGTGTGCTGCTGAAAAGTATAAAAAATATTGGAGGAAATGGAAGCATTATTTAGACCTTTCATAATTTCTTTTCTACTTGTAATGTAATCTTTTTGTTGTAATTGTTATTATTGATATGTTTGTGAGTTGTGCTCCATGGAGGACCTCGGACCTGAATGTTAAGTTTCTCACCTGACCCTTGATGATCCTGTCTGTTGTCTTGTTATATGTGTTTTGTTTGTACTGTGTTTACTAAAACAAAATTAAAAAATAAAAAAAGACGACGCCTTCAGTCAAAAGTCCTGATGCAACAAAGCAGCAACCTTCCGTTTCGAACGCAGCCAGTGTATGTAAACTTTTGAGCCAGTGAAAACCTGC
>NC_083581.1:4565036-4566600 GCF_027579695.1 Neoarius graeffei
CACCTGAAATCAGCCCATTAATGACTTTATATCACAACCACAGAAAATGCTCGCTTCTGATTGGCTGGCAGAAATCTGCTATTTTCATAAACATAGAAAAAAAAAAGTACTAGTCAGTGCTGCTACTGTATTGAAAAATGCATTGGACCGTTACCATGACAACAGTTCTAATATACAGTATATGTGTCTCTCAATAATCCTTTACCTTCATCATCATCATCATCATCATCATCATAATGTAAGTATGTTCACTTTGGCACTAAAGCATCAGTGACACAGAAGCTATAGACCAGGTGAAGAATCATTTCTTTTTTTTTAATTATATAAAGAAATCAGAACGTTTCAATATTAGAGGTCAAAAGATCCCATCACACGCCACGCCACGTCACGCCATGAGCAGTGCCACAAAATGGAAAACTAAAATTTCACTTTCATGCTGTGTGTAAATGTAAATCAGATCTGAAAATTCCCGCTAGAGGTACAAACGATTCATGAACGACGCCGTTATTCGTACTCGTGTGTGTACTGAGAAACCCTGATGACCTGTATATTACTCAGCATGGTCATGTTTAGCCACTCACACAAAATTCCATAAAATGCAAAGTGAACTTAAAAGCAGTGAAAAAGTGAGCGAGCACTTCCTGAGCATGGCTTTTGCTAAACCTTCCTGTAATGCAGCTCGGCCACTGCAGCACCCACACGCTAATGCTGGCTCCTTTTATAGGGTGCCATTACTTTTGGTCTGACTGAACAGCTAGGCTTACATGTGTTCCTTTACATTCAGTAACCTAAGATGGCAACTATATCAGGGGTTTAAACCCGACAGCGTGACGTGTAAATAAAAAACGCAGTAACTCGGACGATTATATGATCCGAAGCCGATTAATTGGAGTTCCTGTCCGTGAGTCTCCTCATACACAAATGTACACAAACTCAGGAGCGAAACGTAGGATACGAACGTTTTTCTGAAGTGGATTTTTATGAACAGTACACATTGCTTGCATAAAAATGATCCTATGAACGATTTGCGAATAAATCTGTTTGTATCCAGATCGATAAACAACACCTGATGTTTGAAAAGGAAGAGTAAAGAAAATTAAAAGTATTGTATCGTTGAAAAGCACTGTGGCATATTATATTGACCATTATAGGTAAAAAAAAATAAAATTTATGCTGATGCGGGGGGGGGGGGGGGGGGGGGGGGGGGTTTAAAAAAAACCCTCAGAATTTCTGAGATTAAAGGTGGCAATTTACAATAACAAACTCTGATGTTCTCTGAGATAAGGTCATAAATTTGTAAAATAAATAAACAAACAAAAAAAACCCCTAGACTTTCCAAGATTAAAGAGTCAGAAATTCCAAGATTAAGTCGTCACAAATTTATGAGGAAAAAACCCCTCGTGCTTTACGGCTTCCTGGCTGCAGTGCATTCTGAGAAATGCTGTTTCCTGGGTACTAATTCGGTCTCATTGCCTTCGCTGCATGTTCCCTGATTCATGTGTAAGCTCTAAACTGTCAACATTCTAAGAATTGTCCATGTAAGGTCCGACAGAGTGCTGCAATA